>NC_069505.1:385943715-386238715 GCF_027579735.1 Bombina bombina
TGTTGTTTAAAATGGTATTCTCTGATTCATGAAAGAAACAAATTGGGGTGTAATGTCCCTTAAAGTGCTGTTTTATATATATATATATATATATATATATATATATATATATATATATATATATATTAAAGGGGCAGAAAAGAAAATACTCTAATATATTAGGTATGTACTATCTGGCCCATGAAAGATTTATTTCGGTTTTTATGTCCCTTTAATTTAGTAATATATACACCTACATGTTAAAACTCTACAGTGCTTTAACTGTGTTATGCTTAGAACACTTCAGCTACATATGAGAGTGGTTGTGAGTTTAAGTGCTAATTGTTATTATTTTAAAATATAAATAATCCCTTTATTACCCATTCCCCAGTTTTGCATAACCAACACAGTTATATTAATACACTTTTTACCTCTGTGATTACCTTGTATCTAAGCCTCGGCAGACTGCCCCCCTTATCTCAGTTCTTTTAACAGACTTGCATTCTAGCCAGTAAGTGTTGACTCCTAGGTAACTTCACGTGTGTAAGCACAATGTTATCTATATGGCACACATTAACTAACACCCTCTAGTGGTAAAAAACTGTCAACATTTATTCAGATAAGAGGCGGCCTTCAAGTTGTAAGAAATTAGCATTTGTTACAGCATAGGTTTAGCTTTCAATTAAGAATACCAAGAGAACAAAGCAAAATTGGTGATAAAAGTAAATTGGAAAAAAATGACATGCCCTATCTGAATCATGAAAGTTTATTTTGGACTAGACTGTCTTTTTAATATAAAAGCAACATACTAATTTATGTGTCTGCAATAAATGTACACATAAGAGACTTGATAGCACAGTATGATCTACACACACGTTTGCATGAAAACACTAGGCTCACACAATGTATGCAGTAAATGTGTGTGTTTATTACATATCATGCAGGTACACTTTAATATGTGTCTCAATTTGACAAAAAAAAAAATCAGCTTTATTGTACATTTTGTAATAGAAAAAGGAAATAATATAACTTAACAGACAAGTGACTTCCTCCCAGCAACAACAGCATAAGGAAACGCTATAAAGAGTGTGATTACACAACAGAGAGGGCTGTAATGCATAGCGTCAAACACCAACAGTGCTCTGCATACATAATAACCCCCAATTGTTGAGTGTTGGGATGCAGAACAATGCAGTCCAATGTAATTCTCAGGGGTGTGAGGATGAAGAGGGTCTCCATGTCCCTAAGGAGAAGACTTAGAAGCGGACAAGTATGTTCTATCCGTTCTTGTTTGTTACACGAATGAAGCTGAAGATCAGGCCACAAGACTCGTAACAGGGGTCGTAGCAGCAGTGCACACACGTGCTCCAAAACAGCTTCATGCAGGTGCAGTTCATATCCCACAAGCGCCTGCAAGGTGCCACCAACCAGATATGGCAGCACTGGTTACATGCAAAGGTCAGTGCCCAGCAGCAGGCCAAGGGGCACCCAAAAAGCACAGACAGCACAACGTAGCAGCAGTTCTTCACCCCGTTGTACGTCTTGTAGGACATGTGCCACGCCCCGTCAATGGTGTGTGACCCTTCAGGCTCTGCAAAGGCGTCTTCAAACAGGACCTGTGGGGAGGAGGAGATATGGAGTCATCTCAGACCTTAACATCTCACACTGGGATATTTGTATAATCATAGAGAAAGATGAGATACAACTCATAGGGAGAGATATTAAACAACACTGAAAAGTTGACAAATGTATGTGACTTCATATTTACCACAAAGAGAAAAATGATTAATTTGTTGTGAAAAGTTATTTAAAGTGACATGAAACCCAAATGTATTTTCTTTCATGATTAAGATAGAGAATATAATTTTAAAAAACTTTTTAATTTACTTATATTATTTAATTTGCTTACTTCTCTTGTCCTTTGCTGAAAGGTTTATCTAGGTAAGCTAAGGAGCAGCAAAGAACCCAGGTTCTAGCTGCTGATTGGTGGCTGCATATATATACTGGCATATATATTGGCTCCCCCATGTGTTCAGTTAAAAAACAGGATAAAAGTCCCAGGTTATCATGGTGTTAATGCTCAGCAGGGGAACCTCAGGGAAAAAAAAGAAGAAACACATATAGTGACGTTCTGTGGTTATGTGAAATTTACAGTAGAACCTAGAAAAGGTACTCACATTGTCTAGAGCTTCAAAATCAAGATCTAGATACATAGGCACAGGAAGCTCCTAATAGGAGGCAAGGCAAAGAAGGATGTTCCAGCTCCAAAGGATGAATCAGAAGTGGTTAAAAAGTATAACAAATTTATTAAAAACAAGTCACAATACATATAATGAGACTGTCCCAATCATAGACTACTACAAGCAAAAGACTGTGTGTATCACAATGTCCAATGATTGCTCTGTTCGTCCGATAAATAACAAGGCTCCGCCCCTTTTGTGATGTCACTACTCCAACGATCGTTTCACCAATCACAGCTTGACTTTTTCAAGGATGACTTCAAGATGGTCCTGATGACCTTTTATAGTTGTAACTCCATTTCTGATTGGGTCCTGGATTCTTATGCAGGTGTTTTGACAGAGTCCTTGTGTCTTATTGATTTTTTTATTTTTTTTTTGAACCCTTAAGACAGAGTTTCGATTCCCACATTTACTTTTAGATTTATAAGGTTTTATTGAATGTTTTATTTAATTTTTATGTTTGTTATTTATTTATAAATGAATTGTATTTGATAAGATGCCAATTATATGTATGTTTGCTATGTGGCAAAAGTATTTTTCTTAATTAAATCAATAAGACATGAGGACTCTGTCAAAACACCTGCATAAGAATCCAGGACCCAATCAGAAGTGGAGTTACAACTATAAAAGGTCATCAGGACCATCTTGAAGCCATCCTTGAAAAAGCCAAGCTGTGATTGGTGAAACGATCATTGGAGTAGTGACGTCACAAAAGGGGCGGAGTCTTTTTCCTTTTTGGACTAACAGAGCATTCATTGGACATTGTGATACACACAGTCTTTTGCTTGTAGTAGCCTATGATTGGGACAGTCTCATTGTATATGCCTTGTGACTTGTTTTTAATAAAGTTGTTATACTTTTTAACCACTTCTGATTCATCCTTTGGAGCTGGAACATCCTTCTTTGCCTTGCCTCCTATTAGGAGCTTCCTGTGCCTATATATCTAGAGCTTGATTTCTAGGTTCTGCTGTAAATTTCACATAACCACAGAACGTCACTATATGTGTTTCTTCTTTTTTCCCTGAGGTTCACCTGCTGAGCATTACCACCATAATAACCTGGGACTTTTATCCTTTTTTGTGCACCATCACATTTGTTTTTGTATTTTATTATTTCTTATATTGTGATTTAAGCAAGTTTATATATTGTTTTTTTTGTTCTTTTGTATTGTTTAAAACCAGTAGTGCATTGCTGATCCTTCAACAAATAATTCCAAGAGACTAAAGCAAATTTGATCATAGAAGTAAACTGGAAAGTTGTTTAAAATTGTATCCTTTGTTGAAGAAACAATCATGTACATGGGTGAACTAATAACATAAAGCATATATGTGCAGCCACCAATCAGCATTTCCTCAGCCTACCTAGGTATGCTTTTAATCAAAGGATACTAAGAGAAAGAAACAAATTAGATAATAGAAGTAGATTTAAAATTTGTTTAAAATTGCATGTTCTCTAAATAATGAAAAAAATGGGTTTCATGTCCCTTTAATGGCTCCTAGAACTTTACTGTATAGTATATATATATATTGTTATATTGACCTCCTGATTATATATATATATATTATAGTAATATATATATATTGGGAATTATTGTTAGGTCTCATCTTGAATATTATGTTCAGTTCTGGAGACTGTATCTTCAAAATGATATAAATAGACCAGAAATTGTTTAAGAGTGCTAAGCTGAATTTAATATTTTTCTGTTTTTTACTATTTTCAAAAAACATTTTTTTTACTTTTTTCCTCCCCAGATCCCCAGATACTTATTGGAGAGGTTAGGGGATTACCTTTCCAATGGTGGGTTTTGGGGGTCTGTAGCTACTTAGATCCCTGTGATACAGGTTTCTAAGCAGCATGCCCCCTTCCCCTATACTTTGTATTGACAATTTTAAATAAAGTTACGCAGTGACGTCATCACGTCATTGCGAGTGACGTCACCGCACGTAACGGGAAGCCCCGGCGATGCCTGTCACTATGCAGGCCCGATCGCTGGGGTAGAAGCGGGTGGGGGCCTCCGGATTGCAGAAAAGGTCGTTGAGTGCTAATGACGGCTCTGAGCCGTCATTAGCACTCAAGGGGTTTAATATAGCAACTGAACTGGTGTAAGGTCTTAAAAAATTTTTTTTTTAAAAAAAGGTCTTGATCTATGTGTAACCTAAAGGGGATCGGTGATTTGAGGAAATCTTAGGTATATAAAAGGATTTATTAATGATGATTAAAGCATTTTTCACAAAAACACAAGTCATTGTCTTAGTTTTTAAGGGAAAAGGTGGTTGATTCATAGAAAAAAATACATTCAACCCAATAATGTCTGGGGTATACGTAAGGCTATCCTAAGAGTTAATTAAGATTATACTTCAGAAAGAAATGTGGGCAAACTTGATAGGTCTGATTTTTATCTGCTGTGAAAATTATTCTATGTTCTCCCCCATTATTAGAAGTTCAGCAACTCCCTGGAAATCTGTGATACCCTATGGTTCGATTCACAAAGTACAGATACTGTGTTATCCAATATGATCTGCTTATATGATGTTCAACACTGGTAAGGAAGCAAAGTTCTGAGAGAGGCGTTTTTTATAGTGCATGTTTTAGTGCTCAAACTAAAAACAAAGAAGCCGGGTACAATTATTTTACAGCACCCTCCCCTCAGACAAAGAAAACACAAGCGTTATAGGCATGAAGACTTGGGGGGGCTGCTTCTGTAAGAAGGGGGTAGATTATCAGAGGATGTTCCTATGTTACAATATCTTAAAAAGACAGTGAGAAAATTCTCTAAGTGTTCTCTCCAGCTTCGCTAACCTCTGCAGTATAGAATAACACAGGGACTGGTGAGGCTGGAGATACTGAGTCCAGGGAGGATAAAAAAAACCTCTAAGCAAATCTTGCCCAATAGATCTGTTCCCAGCCTCTACAATTTGCACATAATTCGTTTGAGCCCATGCAGAACAAATCACGTGTCTTTCCATTATTTAGTGAATAGGCACCAGCGACAAAACTTAGATCTGATACTAGTGAAATTACCCCCCACTGAGTTTGTCTCTCTCTAACCCTCTCATTGTAACTCTGGGCAAGATTTACTGACAGCATCTCCAGTTTATTGAAGAGCGACATATTCTACTTTTCTGCTCTACATAGAATAATATAGAATCTGACACTGAAAGGGTTTAAAGAGAGCGTTAATGAATCTTATCCAGTATAAGGAGAAGCCGCTTCTAACCCAACCGTTATGTTATTTTTTAAAGGGACAGTATGGTCAAAATTAAACTTTATTGATTTAGACAGAACGTGCAATTTTAAACAACTTTCCAATTTACTTCTATTGTCAAATTTGCTTTCTTCTTTTCGTATCCTTTGTTGAAGAGTATAGAAGCTTAGAAGTGTGAACCTGTCTATAGCAGCAACGTAAACAATCTAGCAAACACTGCTGGCAGATGACTAAAGACACATGCATGCTCCTGAGCTCACCTAGGATTACTCTTTAACAAAGGATACAAACAGAACTAAGCAAAATTTATACAAGAAGTAAATTGGAAAGTTGTTTAAAATGTCGAGCGCTCTCTAATCTATATAAGGCTCACTCATCTCTTTATGCCTTATGAATATCCTTTATAGAAGAACCAATAAACTAATAAAGCTGGAGAGACTGCAGATGAGATTTAGTGAATATTGCCCAGTTTCATCTTCTCATTCCTTGTTACTTTATAAAGCTCCCCGATCTCTCTTCTTTAATGATCAGGAACTAGAGAATAGGTAATTCTATCTAGACCTTGAAAGTTAAGAGGAACTCACTAAATTTGGCATAAAGCTAAAATGGTTCATTTTACTACATATTTCACCTTTTCATTGAAATCCTTCTTTCCCTTATTGACCTCCTGATTAAAGCTTATAAAGTTTGACTATTAGCCACTTTAGGCACATACAAACACAAAAAGAAATTGCACTAATGCGTTAAAGTATTTTCTTGCACTATTGCTTACCTATAACTATGTGTTTAACCCCTGAGGCTTAACACAAAATTAAAGTTGGCTTCAGCACCACAATGCACTTCTGGGAGCTAGCTGAACACATTGGGTGATCCAATGACAAGAGGCATATGTGTGTAGCCACCTTTTAGCAGCTAGCTCCCAGTAGTATATTGCTGCTCCAGTCCTGAGCCTTCCTAGGTATGCTTTTCAAGCAAGGATACAGAAAGAAAGAAGTATATTTTATAACAGAAATAAATTGGAAAAGTCTCTGAAAATTGAATGCTCTGTCTGAACTATGGAAGTTTGTTTAATTTGTATGTCCCTTTAAAATTAAGGGTTGTCTACAATATTGATTGGGGTTGCATAGCATTCCCTAGAAGCACTACTGCTGGAGATCTAGAATCTAGAAAACTGAGTGTCCCTTCTTCCCCATCCTGTGACTAGTTGTTCCCAACAGATCACAATTTCTCTTTAAACATGTCCCCAAAATAGACTGCTGAAAATAAAGTATGACACATTTGCATTGTGTTACTCTTACAGTAGAGCAATGCTAGAAAGAGCTATCACATAAAGCAGTGTTCTTCAAACCACGGGTCAGGACCCATTTCTGTGTGTGTCTGCTGTAGGAGAGTGTGTGTGTGTTTTGTATGACAGAGTGTGGTCTGTGTTATATGAGAGTGTGTGTGTGTTATATGAGAGTGTGTAGTGTGTGTGTGTGTGTTATATGAGAGTGTGTGGTGTGTGTGTGTTATATGAGAGTGTGTAGTGTGTGTGTGTGTGTTATATGAGAGTGTGTAGTGTGTGTGTGTGTGTTATATGAGAGTGTGTGGTGTGTGTGTGTTATATGAGAGTGTGTAGTGTGTGTGTGTGTTATATGAGAGTGTGTGGTGTGTGTGTGTTATATGAGAGTGTGTAGTGTGTGTGTGTGTGTGTGTTATATGAGCGTGTTTAGTGTGTGTGTTGTATGACAGTGTATGTGTGTGTTGTATGAAAGTGTGTGGTGTGTGTTATATGAGAGTGTGTAGTGTGTGTGTTTGTGTTATATAAGCGTGTTTAGTGTGTGTGTTGTATGACAGTGTGTGGTCTGTGTTATATGAAAGTGTGTGGTGTGTGTTATATGAGAGTGTGTGCGTTGTGTGTGTTGTTTCACAGTGTGTGCGGTGTGTGTGTGTTGTATGAAAGTGTGTGGTGTGTGTTGTATGACAGTGTGTGAGGTGTGTGTGTTGTTTGACAGTGTGTGTGGTGTGTGTTATATGAGAGTGTATGAGAGTGTGTGGTGTGAGTTTATGTGTGTACACTTTCAAGTTTGACTACGATCAGGAATAAAGTACACACATATTTTAGTCACCTTGCCAAAAATTGCAGCTATCTTGTATATTATTTCAGAAATTTTGAGACCAAACATAAAAATAGGGTCACAAAGGTATGTGGTATCATGGCACTGGGTCTTGGGAAAAAAAGTTTGAAGAACCCTGACTTAAAGAGTAGGTACAGTGAGACCATCTCTGCCCTCCCACCCCATTCCTGGTGGTCACTACTCACCCTGACATGGTCATTTATATTGTTGGGGTCTCGGTTGTCCATGTCTAGCGGCATAGGCTCGCTGGGGATAGACTTTGGCCCTGGCATGGCTTGGAGAGATGCTTGTAAATCTGCAGAAGCCTGGAATGTCTCTGTTCCTTCATCTGGCTGTGTATATATAGCTGGTAGCTACAGGTTTCCATGGGGCGCAGCATCAAACAGCAAAGACTATGGTTACTCAGCCATGCTCAGCAAATCATTGCTGGGGTGTTGTGGAAACAGTTGTGAGAACCTGGGTGTGAAAACCACAATTCATCTTTCATTTTCCAACACAGCTCCTTGTTATATTGACACAAAATGACTGTTCTTCACAATATCTGCAAACGTAGCACTTTACTTTTCTATTTTCAGTCTGTGTATCTGATGGAGACTGTTTTAAAGAGACATTATAATACAAAAATTAAATTGTCAGAGCACATCATTTTTTTAGTTTTAACTTTATGGGGCATATTTTTCAATGTGCGAGCGGACATAAGAAGTAGCGTATTATGTCCGCTGCGCATCGATAAATGACGATAGCTTACGCTGTCGGCATTTATCATTGCACCAGCAGTTTTTGTGAACTGCTGGTGCAATACCACTCCCTGCAGATTCGCTGCCAATCGGCCACTAGCAGGGGGCGTCAATCAACCCTATCGTATTCGATTGGGTTGATTTCTGTCCGTTTGCTCAGAGAAGGTGGACAAGTTAGAGCAGAGGTCTTTATACGGAGCTTGATAAATATACCCCTATGTGTTGAAAGGGATACAAAACATTTTTTGTGTGTGAATCAAAATAGTTTATTTTTCTTGTTGTAGTCTTTATAGGGACTCTATGATTCAAATAGAGTGTGGAATTTTAAACAACTTTCCAATTTACTTGTTTTAGCAAATTTGCTTCATTCTCTTGGTATCTTTTATTGAAGAGTAAAACTTTGTAGTCTCATAAGAGCTCAGGAGTGTGCACGTGTCTTTAGAGCTCTATGACAGCAATGTTTTGCAACATAGTATAACAAAGCTACAAATAATGTTACAAAACACTGCTGCAAAAGTACTAAAGATATGTGCACACTCCTGTGCTAGTGAGCCTACCTAGGTTTACTCTTCAATAAAAGGTGCCAAAAGAACAAAGCAAATTTGATAACAGAAGTAAATTGGAAAATTGTTTAAAATGTCATGCTCTATCTCAATCATGAAAGTTTAAAACAAGAAAAAAAAAATGAAACAAGAAAAAAAACTAATTTGGATTACAGAGGTAAATTGCAAACTAAAAGAAATTTGACTAGATTACGAGTCTTGCGTTAGCCTTAAAAAGCAGCGTTGAGAGGTCCCAACGCTGCTTTTTAACACCCGCTGGTATTACGAGTCTGGCAGGTACAGGTGTACTGCTCACTTTTATTCCGCGACTCGAGCTTACCGCAAATCCCCTTACGCCAATTGCATATCCTATCTTTTCTATGGGATTTGCCTACCGCCGGTATTACGAGTCTTGGAAGAAGTGAGCGGTAGACCCTCTCCTGTCCAGACTCCTACCGCATTTAAAAGACAGTAGTTAAGAGTTTTATGGGCTAACGCCGTAACATAAAACTCTTAACTAAAGTGCTAAAAAGTACACTAACACCCATAAACTACCTATTAACCCCTAAACCGAGCCCCCCCCCACATTGCAAACACTTAAATTAAAAGTTTAACCCCTAATCTGCCGACCGGACATCACCGCCACTTTAATAAATATATTAACCCCTAAACCGCCGCACTCCTGCCTCGCAAACACTAGTTACATTTTATTGACCCTTAATCTTCCGTCCCTAACATCGCCGACACCTACCTACATTTATTAACCCCTAATCTGCCACCCCCAACGTCGCCGCTACTATATTAAAGGTATTAACCCCTAAACCTAAGTCTAAACCTAACCCTAACACCCCCTAACTTAAATATAATTTTAAATAATCTAAATAAAATTACTACAATTAAATAAATTATTCCTATTTAAAACTAAATACTTACCTGTAAAATAAACCCTAAAATAGCTACAATATAACTAATAGTTACATTATAGCAATCTCAGGGTTTATTTTTATTTTACAGGCAACTTTGTATTTATTTTAACTAGGTACAATAGTTATTAAATAGTTATTAACTATTTAATAACTACCTAGCTAAAATAAAGACAAATTTACCTGTAAAATAAATCCTAACCTAAGTTACAATTACACCTAACACTACACTATAATTAAATTAATTACCTAAACTACCTACAATTAATTACAATTAAATTTAGTAAACTAAAGTACGAAAAACAACAGACACTAAATTACAGAAAATAAAAAAAATATTATTTTTTTTTTTAAACTAATTACACCTAATCTAATCCCCCTAATTAAATAAAAAAGCCCCCCAAAATAATAAAAAGCCCTACCCTATACTAAATTACAAATAGCCCTTAAAAGGTAATCAAGTAATCAGCTCTTTTACCTGCAAAAAAAAATACAATACCGCCCAACATTAAAACCCACCACCCACACACCCAACCCTACTCTAAAACCCACCCAATCCTCCCTTAATAAAACCTAACACTACCCCCTTGAAGATCACCCTACCTTGAGACGTCTTCACCCAGCCGGGCACAAGTGGACCTCCAGAGGGGCAGAGGTCTTCATCCGATCCGGGCAGAAGAGGTCCTCCAGACGGGCCAAAGTCTTCTATCTTCTATCTTCATCCATCAAGAGCGGAGCGGGTCCATCCTCAATCCAGCCGACACGGAGCATCCTCTTCAAACAAAGTCCAAGCGAAGAATGAAGGTTCCTTTAAATGACGTCATCCAAGATGGCGTCCCTTGAATTCTGATTGGCTGATAGGATTCTATCAGTCAATCGGAATTAAGGTAGGAAAAATCCTATTGGCTGATGCAATCAGCCAATAGGATTGAGGTCGCATTCTACTGGCTGATTGGAACAGCCAATAGAATGCGAGCTCAATCCTATTCGCTGATTGGATCAGCCAATAGGATTTTTCCGACCTTAATTCCGATTGGCTGATAGAATCCTATCAGACAATCGGAATTCAAGGGACGACATCTTGGATGACGTCATTTAAAGGAACCTTCATTCTTTGCTTGGACTTCGTTTGAAGAGGATGCTCCGCGTCAGCTGGATTGAAGATGGACCTGCTCAGCTTCGGATGGATGAAGATAGAAGATGCCACCTGGATGAAGACTTCTGCCCGTCTGGGGGACCTCTTCTGCCCAGATCGGATGAAGACTTCTGCCCCTCTGGAGGTCCACTTGTGCCCGGCTGAGTGAAGACGTCTCAAGGTAGGGTGATCTTCAAGGGGGTAGTGTAAGGTTTTATTAAGGGGTGATTGGGTGGGTTTTAGAGTAGGGTTGGGTGTGTGGGTGGTGGGTTTTGGGGGGGTATTGTATTTTTTTTTACAGGTAAAAGAGCTGATTACTTTGGGGCAATGCTCCACAAAAGGCCCTTTTAAGGGCTATTTGTAATTTAGTATAGGGTAGGGCTTTTTATTATTTTAGGGGGCTTTTTTGTTTTATTAGGGGGATTAGAGTAGGTGTAATTAGTTTAAAAAAATTGTAAGTATTTTTTTACTTTCTGTAATTTAGAGTTTGTTGTTTTTCGTACTTTAGTTTATTTAATTTAATTGTAATTAATTGTAGGTAGTTTAGGTAATTAATTTAATTATAGTGTAGTGTTAGGTGTAATTGTAACTTAGGTTAGGGTTAATTTTACAGGTACATTTGTTTTTATTTTATCTAGGTAGTTATTAAATAGTTAATAACTATTTAATAACTATTGTACCTAGTTAAAATAAATACAAAGTTGCCTGTAAAATAGAAATAAATCCAAAAATAGGTACAATGTAACTATTAGTTATATTGTAGCTATCTTAGGGTTTATTTTATAGGTAAGTATTTAGTTTTAAATAGGAATAATTTATTTAATTGTAGTTATTTTATTTAGATTTATTTAAATTATATTTAAATTAGGGGGGGTGTTAGGGTTAGATTTAGGTTTAGGGGTTAATAACTTTATTATAGTGGCGGCGATGTTGGCGGCGGCAGATTAGGGGTTAATACATTTAATATAGTTGCGGCGACGTTGGGGGCAGATTAGGGGTTAATAAATATAATGTAGGGTTTGGCAATGTTGGGGGCATCAGATTAGGAGTTAATACATATAATGTAGGTGGCGGCGGTGTCCAGAGCGTCAGATTAGGGGTTAATAAATAATGTAGGTGGCGATGATGTCGGGGACGGCAGATTAGGGGTTAATAAGTGTAAGATTAGGGGTGTTTAGACTCGGGGTTCATGTTAGGGTGTTAGGTGTAGACATACATTTTCTTTCCCCATAGGAATCAATGGGGCTGCGTTAGGAGCTGAACGCTGCTTTTTTGCAGGTGTTAGGTTTTTTTCAGCCGGCTCAGCCCCATTGTTTCCTATGGGAAAATCGTGCACAAGCACGTTTAGCAAGCTCACCGCTACCGTAAGCAACGCTGGTATTACAGTGAGATGTGGAGCTAAATTTTGCTCTCCGCTCACTTTTTTGAGGCTAATGCCAGGTTGAAAAAAACCTGTAATACCAGCGTTGTCTTAAGTGAGCAGTGAGAAAAAACTAGCAACGCACCCCTGTTACCGCAAAACTCGTAATCTCGGTGATAGTATGTTCTGTTTGAATTACAAATTAATTAAAATTTTGACTTTACTGTCCCTTTAAGGGCATACTTAAGGTGGGCAGCGTGCATTTGTCTGGGGCTTTAAATGGCAACAAACACCACTGACCACTGTATAACATGTTAAACGTAATCTTGCAAAACTGCTGCTAAATGCTAAATTTCATGTCCATTCAACCCTCACAAAGGTAAAGTCCTAATCAAGTGCTGCAAGCAGGGCAGCTCCTGTGCAAAACACATAAACTATTAAAATTTGGTTCTTCCACCTTTTTTTGTTGGAAGTACTCTTAGACACCCAGCAACATGGCAGATGATATAGATTTCACCACTGGAGATGCTGGGGCATCTGCCACTTTCCCCATGCAGTGCTCTGCCCTGCGCAAGAACGGGTTTGTGGTCCTAAAAGGACGTCCCTGTAAGATTGTTGAAATGTCAACTTCCAAGACTGGAAAGCATGGTCATGCCAAGGTTCACATGGTTGGTATTGATATCTTTTCTGGGAAGAAGTATGAAGATATTTGTCCTTCTACCCATAACATGGATGTCCCCAATATTAAAAGAAATGATTATCAACTAATCGGCATTAATGATAAATACCTGTCCCTTCTGAATGACAATGGAGATGTTCGTGATGATCTCAAGCTGCCAGAGGGTGACCTGGGAAAGGAAATAGAATCTAAATTTGAAGCAGGAGAAGAGATGCTGATCTCCGTCTTGCATGCAATGAATGAAGAATGTGCTGTAGCCATCAAGGCCATGACCAAATAAACTGGGATCCCAGGCACGAGCAATCTGCTATGGTCAAGATAAACCACAGATCTTAAATTTGGTTCTGATTGTCACCAAAGCTATGGCCTTCAAAACAACCTCATTTCTTTTTTAATTGTTTGCATATACTGCTGGATTCTAAAGTTGGTTATGCAAATTAACTGGCAATTTTCAAAATCACCTCAGTTTTAAACTAATTAGGAATGATATAGTAGTTGCCTTTAACATTCCTATAGGTGTCCATTTTGAGGGTCCAATAAAACTGATCAAGCATCTTTAGTGAGTATGTTCTATTGGGTCTGTTTTGCTCATAATGCATACAGATTAAATCAGATTTAGATAAATTAGGTAAAGACACCTGGAATAAAAGGTAATTTCACTAAGCAGTCTAAACCAACCTTGGTATACCTTATGAATACATAGACAAGAGCTTAAACTAATTTAAAATAGCAAGTTTAAAATGTATGCATGTTAGACTCTTAGTACCAAGCCTGTATCTTGGTCAGTAGAGAAACTGGAGTGATTTGTAAATGCCAGTTGATATGCTTTCTTCCCGGTCCCATACCTTAAAGTCCTGGTGGCCATGCAAAACTAAATTGTATTACCTCTGAACTCTCTCCTATGCCAATGTTGGCTTTGCATATTATAACCTTATCAAATGGTGTCAAAGCCTGCCTACAGTCTGGACAGGTACTCAGTATGTTGGGTGATTCTACATAGCAGGCATCTGGCACGAAATGAGGGTTAGAGTTGTTAATGCTACAGATTTTCACTCGAGGCCTTTGTCATCAGACTGAAAAAAAATAAAAATCGAAAAATACACTTCAGTTGCTTTTTCTTTTATTGTATTTATCTTGAAATATTAAACTGAGTAAAGACCTTCCCAGGAATCGTTAAAAAAAAAAAAAAAAAAATTTGGTTCTTCCTTTGGTATCTTCATTCTCACAGACGCGCTTTCTTACTCACCCAAACTCAGCCTTATAGGTAGAGAGTATTTTTAATCCATTTGAAAATGATTTGTTTAAGTTCAAATATGAAAAAAGAGAGACTTGCCTGTTTTTAGCTGACTCTAAAAGGGACAATGTCAAAACGGGAATTCACAAATTAATTAAATAGTTATTATTTAACTGGAAACAAGATTGCAATTAGTATTGATTATTTAATTTGCTTGTTTTTGCTTTATGCACTTTTCTGTAAAAACTATGCTAGGCTGGTGCTGAAATTTGGTACTTAAAGGGACATTAAACACTAAATAAATGCTAGATAGAATGATGCATCCAAACATTAGTTAAAGCAATAGGAGTTGCCATGTTGTATCAGGGCCGGTGCTGGGAGTTTTGGCTATACAGGGGAAGACATATTCCTGCTCCTCCCCGAAAAAATCATACACCCTGCTATTACTGCTTCTTTACAAAATATGTCAGAAAGGGTTATGTTGCCTAGTATAGTGAACAGTCCTTTAGTCGTGGAAGAGGAGCATACTATGGTGGGCAGTCCTTCAGACATGGTAGAGGGGCATACTATAGTTAACAGTCCTTCAGTCATGGAAGAGGGGCATACAAGTCAGGACCTGAGGTAGATGTTGGTGGTAGGAGACTATTATTAGGAAGGTTGATAGGGTAATTTGTCATCCAGACCCTTTAAATAGAACAGTTTGCTGTCTTCCAGGGGCTCGTGTTAGGCATATTGTGGAACGTATTGATAGATTGTTAGAGGGTTGTGGATCTGATCCTGCAGTAATGGTACATATTGGTACTAATGAAGGAATCAGCGGGAGATGGAGAGTCCTAAAAAATGACTTCAAGGAGTTAGGTAGCAAGCTTAAAGCAAGGACCTCCAAAGTAATATTTTCTGAGATATTACCAGTGCCGTGTGCTAACTCAGTAAGGCAGAAGGAGCTAAGGTCTATTTATTCATGGTTAAAAACATGGTGTAAAAATGAGGGGTTTGACTTGTTAGAGCACTGGGCTGACTTTTCACTTGGGTACAATTTGTACAGTAAGGATGGATTGCACCTGAATGACATGGGTGCAGGTGTGTTGGGGAAAAGGATGGTAGCACGTTTAGAGAACCTTTTAAACTAGGCAAAGGGGGGGAGGGTCAGTTAGAACACAATAGAACAGAGCGATCAGTCTGTGAATATGTCACTCCTATAATATCTCAAGGATGGGATGACTTAAGAAATGTCACATTAGAAAGTATAGAGGAAAGTACACCAAGTAGCAGCAGAAAGCACATGAAAATTAAATGTATGACAACAAATGCAAGAAGCATGACACGGACAGGTAAAATGGGGGAGCTGACACTCTTAGTTGCAGAAGAGGACTATGATGTTATCAGCATAACTGAAACTTGGTGGGATGATTCACATGACTGGGCAGTTAACTTAGAGGGGTATACATTATTTAGGAGAGGCAGGAATAATAAAAGGGGTGGAGGAATCTGCATGTATATTAAACCTAACCTTAAACCTACAATAAGGGAAGATATTTATGAGACAAGTGACAATGTAGAGACCCTGTGGGTTGAAATAAAGAGTGGGGGGAAAAATACTAAAAATATATTACTAGGAACATGCTAGAAGCCCCCCAACTTTAGTGACCTGGAGGAAATTCAACTACTTATCCAAATAGGTAAGGCTGCTAATAACAGTGCTGTAATTATGGGAGATTTTAACTACCCTGATATAAACTGGGCAAAATAAACTAGTAATTCAGCTAAGGGGGATAGATTTTTTAATTTTCTCTGGGATAACTTCTTGTCACAATTAATAGAGGAGCCAACTAGGAGTAAAGCTATATTGGATTTAGTGCTATCAAACAATACAGATATAATATCAAACATAGAAGTCAAAGAACATTTGGGTAGAAATGATCATAACATGGTCACATTTGAAATCTCTTTTCATAAGCAGTGTCTTAAAGGTTTAACTAAGACTTTTAACTTTAAGAAAGCAAAATTCAACGATTTAAGGAAATCATTAAATAATATAAATTGGAACAATGTATTCTCTAATAAAAATACAGAGGATAAATGGATAACATTTAAAACTTTGTTAACTAAATATACATATCAACAACTACCATATGGTTATAAAAAAAAAAAAATCAAAGTCAATGTGGCTGAATAAAAATGTGTTAAGAGAAATTAGGAAAAAACGTAGGGCATTTAAATTATTCAAAGAAAATAGTACAGACTCAACATTCCATATTTATAAAGAATGTAACAAAACATGCAAAAAAAAAAGCAATCAAATTAGCCAAAATTGAAAATGAAAAATTAATTGCAAAGGATTCTAAGTCTAACCCTACACGGTTCTTTAAGTACATAAACAGCAAAAAATCTAAGAAGGATAATATAGGTACATTAAAATGCGTGGAGGGTAGCATGATAAATAATGACAGGGAGAAGGCTGAGGTACTAAACCAGTTTTTTTCTTCAGTATACACAAGAGAGGAACCATTGGATGATACTTTGGAACAAAATAGAACATGGCAGCCCATACCATTAATTGGTTTATGTATAGAGGATATCAGGAACAAATTGGAAAATATTAAGGTAAATAAAACTCCAGGCCCAGATGTAATACACCCAAGGGTGTTAAGGGAATTTAGCACTGTTATAGACAAACCTCTACTCTTAATTTTTCAAGACTCATTATCCTCAGGCATGGTACCCCAGGATTGGCGCAAAGCTGATGTGGTGCCACTCTTCAAAAAGGGAAGCAGGGATGATCCAGGAAGCTATAGACCAGTTAGTTTGACATCAATATTGGGGAAGATATTTGAAGGGATTATAAGGGATTATATTGATGAGCATATTCGTGTAAACAAGATTATGAGTTCTAATCAGCATGGTTTTAGGAGAAATAGATCATGTCAAACTAATCTAATTAGATTCTATGAGGAAGTAAGTAAAAATATAGATAAAGGGGAATCAGTTGGGGGGCGGAGCCTAGCCACGAGTAGAGATGGCAGCACATTAATAGTGCTCTGTTATCTCGTGTTATCCAGTGTTATCTCGCCTAATTTCAACCTGGAGATATAGCGTAACTAGCTGCTCTCCAACTCAGCTGCACTACCTGTGTCTTAGAGTGTCCTGGGATACCTCTCACTTGCCCGTAGTGTGCACAACAAGGATCGCAGTCTTCCACTCCTGTTGCGATCCGGGGAGGGAGCTCTGTGCTGCGAGGCCTTCTTGCCTTAATAACGGCTGTGGATCTACATGCCGGGAGCTCCGGTCACTTGACTTGCGCCGGGTGCCTGCTCTTTACACTCCGGGACCACCTTGTTTTAACGCAGGCACGGCGCTCAGGCTCCACATAACCGGCCATTGGGAATCAGGCCGCAGACGACCAGAACTAGGCTTGGAGGGCGCCCACGTGGTCTGACTGAGACGCAGTTGCTGATCTGCACGGAACCAGCTAAAGTAAGAGGAAACTTACTCCACAGCACACACAATAATAAATAAAGCCAGAGGTGACTGCTACTGTGGCTCTTGTTTGGGGGAAGTTAGTACACACTATTGGGCTGTTGTACACAATTAACGGCTAGGTCTGGCAGGATGAATTAAACTTCATATCAGGGTAAAGAAAAGGTCTATAACACTGTTGCATTTTGGACGGCTTCCTGGGTCCATGCTGCAGTGAGATATAAATACAGAGAGTAGATACTGAATAAATTAGGGCCTTGGCCTATATTATTTATTCTTTTTTGACTGCTGTTCTGGTTCCAAGCGGAGGGGCACACAAACTTGTGTTGACCACGCAGGGGGAAAAGAAAAGGATCTGAAAATAACATAAAAAATAATTAAAGACACAGCATCAACAGGACTCATTGTTCTTTCCTAACCTGTGTGGGGTTTATTAATGCTTGCAGAAGGTATACTGACCTCCAAGTGAGCAACAAAATAATATAATGTCAAGCAAGAGGAACACTAAGCCATCTAAAAGCACACACTCCAGTATAATGGAGAACTATCTGATACCAGCAGAACCCACAGTGCTTCCTAATAGAGCAGTACAGGACGCCGCGGTGCAGGGTATTGCGGCCCAGACACTTAATACCCCGCCAGAGACTCAATCCCTTAGCTACCTCACGAAGAATGACATTATGCACTTGTCCTCTAAAGAGGACATCAGGAACGCTATGCAGGATTTTAAAACCATGTTCGGGGAGCTTAAAAGGGACATAGCAGCGGTTGATCAGAGGGTCACTTATATGGAAGAGAAGCACGAAACCCTTAGCTCTGATATACAGCAACAGTCCAGCTATTTACAAGCTCAAGAGGGCATAGTTCACACTCTAATGGACCGAATAGAAGATCTTGAGAATAGGAGCAGGAGGAATAACCTTCGCCTTAGAGGAGTCCCTGAAACAGTAGATCCTCCTGCCCTACAACCCTTCATCCAAGACTTCATCAGACACCTTAAAAACAATGATGCCTCACCAGACACGCAAATAGAAAGAGCCCACAGGGCCCTGCGCCCCAAGCCCCCAAGCAGAGCTCCTCCTAGAGACATCGTCATGAAATTTTTGTCTTTCAAGGATAAAGAAGAGGTCATGAGATTGGCAAGAGCAAGGCACCCAATTGAGTTTAGGGGTTCCGAAATTCAAGTATACTCTGATCTTTAAAGTACAGAGAATGAAATACCAGCGCTAATCAAAACAGATCTTCAAAATACACAAGAGCTCCCCTCTGTATATAAACCAATCTTTGTATATACAAAGAAAATATTGTACCAATCCCTGTATATACAAAGAAAATATTTGTAACTAAATATTTTTACACATAAAAATTGCACACAAAGTAATACACTACAATAATATGCCAATGAAGTTAGAAATAAAAGATTTTAGGCAAAAACAATGCAAACCTAGATTCCAAAATGATAGTCCCGTGTGAGATAGAAATAATGTCCAATGTTTGGGATAGACCTAGGTTGTACCCCAAAATGATGCAGCTTCTCTTTTGGTGATGATTCCTGTGATCACCAGAGTCACGTAGAAACTAGAGCAAAAGAGGTACAAGAAGCGCAAACAAGCTTGAGTATTTTATTACAAACAAGTATTTTAAATAAACATAGTAACTTACACTTAGGTAAGCAGATGTATTCCCCGGTTAAAATCAGAAACAGCAGCAGTCTGAGTCCTGAACAAGCAGGCAGAGATATGTCCAGATGTAGCGGTGGACCGCCGAACAGAAAGTCGGCGTCTGACGTCACTGCGAGATACAGGATCTGGAGCGTCCCCCTTTAGGCCTCAACCTCTCAGCTGTCAAAACTGTCTGAAGAGACAAGTCACCCTTCGTGAGATCCCTACGCGTTTCGTCCGGACCCGGCCGGACTTTTTCAAGGGTAAAGTTTGTAAAAAGTTCCAATGTGGAACCACATTGGAACTTTACCCTTGAAAAAGTCCGGCCGGGTCCGGACGAAACGCGTAGGAATCTCACGAAGGGTGACTTGTCTCTTCAGACAGTTTTGACAGCTGAGAGGTTGAGGCCTAAAGGGGGACGCTCCAGATCCTGTATCTCGCAGTGACGTCAGACGCCGACTTTCTGTTCGGCGGTCCACCGCTACATCTGGACATATCTCTGCCTGCTTGTTCAGGACTCAGACTGCTGCTGTTTCTGATTTTAACCGGGGAATACATCTGCTTACCTAAGTGTAAGTTACTATGTTTATTTTAAATACTTGTTTGTAATAAAATACTCAAGCTTGTTTGCGCTTCTTGTACCTCTTTTGCTCTATACTCTGATCTTTGTCCAACCACTCTACAAAAACATAGGGACATGAGATTTGTCACAGCAGCATTGAAGGAGAAGAGGATTTCATATAGATGGGGTTTCCCCACCTGCCTGATCGCCACAAGAAACAACACCTCACACATCCTCAGATCTATAGAGGACCTTCCTAGATTTAACCAAGCACTGGACCTGGACATAAGACCTCCTCATAACATTGATGGGGGGATACAGGGCCCTCAAGCCGGAGACCGGGGAGACGCTCCTCGGCCTCGCTGAGGTGGGGTCGGGGATGCCAATCTTCCAGATCTCTACATCTTAATTATTCCAGGATCAAAAAACCCTAGTGCTTTATCTGCAGGGTCTTAACCTAGAAAACACTGTTGGACTGTAAGGTCGTAAGTAGTTAATAACTCTGAAGTAATAAATGTTGCATATGTGCTACTGTGTTGTTATTGTATGTTGTATTCTGTATTTGTGTTTCTCAAAGACCTGTTACACCACTTTATATTTCAAGAATGTAGTGGCCCAAGGGAGTCCTTACAGAGGTTATGTATAATACTCGGTCAGTAAGACTTGTATAAGATGGGCGATGGAAACTACTCATTGCATGATAGCTCAACCCTTAGCACATAATTAGTCACCAGTAGCGGTCCCTAAGCTAAGCTTATTTTAGATCCAAGAGCACTGGATAATACCGGTGAGGCCTTAAATATGGGAGCAATGAGGAACTGAAAGGTTGTACACAATCAATGGCTTAGAAGCAACTTATATGCTGTACTTCGCCTTTATTCAGTTAAACCATATATAATGCAGACATTGAGGACTACCCCTTATATAATAATTCAGTATGTTTTCTGTGGTCTGCTCCCGGTAGGGGCCCACAGGCCAAGTTAAGTATATATATTATTAGACCCCGCCTACATCATTACTTTGCCCTATAACATATCAGCCCTCTGGTAGTCATTATTTAAAGGGTATACTGTACTGACCGAATTGGATAGGCTGATAAGGTGGATCAGGCATTAGGGGTCCAAGCACTTATTTAGATATATAGGACACCAGGTATGCAGTAAGAGATATATTTATTAGTTCATGTTGAATTACTAAGAAAATGTTTAAAATTCTATCTAACTTGCGAGAGATACATGGGGATAACTACCCCTGTTTGTTTGTTGTAGTTAAAGTAGATTAGTGCTAAGTCAGAAATTATTAACTATCCTTGTAGTCCAGAGAAACTTGATTTCAATAGAAACACGCACTACCTACTCTTTTCATTACTTGTCTTCTGAGAGAAGACCCCCTTGTTTTTCTACCTTTACTAAAACCCCTTTTTTCCACGCTCCACTCGTAAATTCCCTCTCCCTCTCTCCTGGTACTTTTTTCCTCTCTACCCCTCTTCCCCCCCTCCTTTTTTTTTCCCCCCTTTACTTTGACCTTCCAGGCCTCATTTCCCCAAATCACATTGGTCTGTGAATCTGCAGTCACCCGCTCACAATGTCTGGACCTTTTGATAGACGCACACCCCTATCGGTTGAGCTTATATCTGTAAACACTAAAGGGTTGAACAGCCCCAATAAACGCTCCATAGTACTAAGAGATCTACAAAAAATGGGTGATGACGTAGTTTATTTGCAGGAGACCCATTTTGCAGCGTCACATGAACCTAGGTGGTACAGTCGTCAGTTCCCTAATGCCTCTTTTGCCTCTGGCCCTAAAAAAATCAACGGGGTGGGAATTATTTTTAGTGCAAGAATGCCTTTTCAACTTACACAAGAATACAAAGATCCAGAGGGCAGATACATTGTACTTGATGGATCACTATTTGGTAGACCCATTACCCTTGCAAATGTGTACTGCCCGAATCAGGCTCAGCACCCCTTCTTACAGAGGGTCGTTCGTAAAATCTTAGAAATTCAGACAAATGTATTGTACCTGGGAGGGGATTTTAATGCTCCTATGGATCCCTCTCTTGATACCTCTAATGGTGTCTCCAGCACTCCCCACAAAATTTTAAAGCGTATCAGGACAACACTAGCTGAATTGGCAATACACAATATATGGCGATTACAGCATCCCTCGGTTAAAAACTATACATTTTACTCACATCCACACAAAAAATATTCGAGAATTGACTACCTGTTTACTGACTCCACGGGCCTCATAATCACTAAGAGCAGCAGCATCTATACAATCACATGGTCAGATCATGCCCCAGTGGGATGTTCCATTCAATGGCCCAATACCCCTATAACTCCTTACGTGTGGAGATTGGATGACACACTCCTTGATGATCAATTGTTCTGCGCTGATATTCGAAACTCATTAACAGAGTTCTTCCAGCTTAACGATAATGAACAGCTAAGTGACACCACTATATGGGAGGCCCATAAGTGTACCATCAGAGGCCTCATGATCAAGAGAAGATCAAGGCTGAATAGTCTTCGTAGGGTGCGTTACCGGGCACTATTGACTCAGGTCGAGGGGGCAGAGCGCCAGCACAAGCAACATCCGCTCGATGACGCTGTCCTGGCTCGGCTTACTCAGTCCAGGGCAGAGCTCTTACAGTTCTTACAGGAGGAGCAACAAAAGCAGGCTCTTATCCTGAGGAGACTTTACTTTGAACAGAGCGATAAGCCAGGGAAGCTCCTTGCTAGGGCTATTGCACGGAAAAAGCTGAAGGCATATGTTCATCACATGACCGACAGTACAGGCTCGACTAGAGCTGACGGCAAATCAATTGCGAACATCTTCAGGACTTATTATGAGTCCCTGTACAACTTGCGCCGCAAGGCTCAACCCCAGGGAGATGTCCCTGGGCCACCACAGGGGGACGGAGACATACTGGACTATCTGGAGGGGGTAAACCTCCCCAAACTGACTACCGAGGCAGTGGAGCATTTGGATTCCCCGATTACTTCGGAGGAAGTCCAAAAAGCAATTAAAGATTTGCCTTCGGGGAAATGCCCTGGACCTGATGGGTTTGGGTTAAAATACTACAAAAAATATGCAGATATATTGATCCCCAAATTGGTGAGCATATTTAACTCACTTTTCGGAAACACCTGACCTCCCAGGTACCATGCTAGAAGCTTACATCACAGTGATCCCCAAACCAGGGAAATCACATGATAGGCCTGAGAACTTTAGGCCTATCTCGCTTTTAAACTCAGATGTGAAGGTTCTGGCAAAGGTGATGGCTGCCCGCATGAATAGATACCTCCCCGACTTGATATCGTCTGATCAAGTGGGATTTGTGCCTGCCCGTGAGGCTAGGGACAACACCCTTAAGATCTTGCAGCTGATAACCCATGCCCACGTGAACGGACTGCCACTCTCCTTGGTCACCACAGATGCAGAAAAAGCATTTGACCGGGTGGACTGGCAGTTCATGCGACTCACACTGGAGAGGTTTGGTTTCGGGCCAGGCTTTATAAATAGAGTGATGTCCTTATATTCAGCGCCAAATGCGAAAGTAAGAGTCAATGGCACCCTTTCGGAGACATTCAAGATAAAGAACGGTACCAGACAGGGATGCCCTCTCTCGCCGCTCTTGTTTGCTCTCACTATAGAGGTGTTGGCAGACAAAATCAGATCTAACCCAGATATCAGGGGATTCCCCATTGGCAATACGGAGCATAAGCTCTCAATGTACACCGATGACGTTTTATTGACACTCTCGGACTCGGCTTACTCCCTTTCTGCAGCACTCGCAGAGTTCTCTGCCTTTGGTAGAGTATCTAATTTTCTTCTTAATCCCCAGAAGTCTGAGATATTGAACATTTCCGAACCGCCTGAGAGGTTTGATACCCTCCGCTCTAATTGCCCAATAAAAGTTGCCAATAACAGTATTAGATACTTGGGACTCACTATCTTGCCAAAGGTGTCGGAAACTATTGATCTAAATTATAAAAACATCCGAGATGAAATTAGCAAAGACTTGACCGACTGGAAGAAAAAATCCATCTCTTGGATGGGCCGTGTTGGTGTTGTCAAGATGAATGTGCTGCCAAGGGTGCTGTATGTGCTACAGACGATCCTGACCCTTTCGGTTCGGCATTTCATCCAACAAATACAATTGGAGGTGGAGGCCTATATTTGGAATGGTATCAGGCCTAGAATCAATAGGCATACCATATACTTACCCAGAGAGAGTGGTGGGCTAGGTGTCCCTCTCTTTGTTGAGTACCAAAGAGCTATATTTCTTCAGAGGTTAGTGGAATGGAACCAGAACTCCCATAACAAGCTTTGGATACAAATCGACAATGAAATAATGTGGCGAGGAAATGTGGGCGCGATGGCATGGATTTCGGCTAGGGGTCGCCCAGGTAAGATTTCTTCTTACCCCCTGATAGCAGATACTCTGAAGATATTTGATAATCTTCTAGGAGGGGACTCTTATATATCATCCCCTGTATCACCAAATGTCCCAGTCCGGGAGAACCCGGATCTGGGAATGGAAACTAGACCTCACGTTTCGGGGGAGTATTATACCTTGGCAGAGGCATCCATCTCTAATATCCTAACACAAGGTAAACTCATAACCCAAGCTGAGCTTGCTGAATGGGATGGTGCTATGTTCTCATCCTGGTATAGGGTCGCACAGATCACACACTATCTTGACACTCATCGAGACCGGGGAGGGCTGGCTAGGAACAGGACGCCATTCGAAGCTCTGTGTACATCGTCTCAGAGTCCCACGCATCTTATCTCTCAGCTATACAAACTGCTACTGTCCAAGGGCGGTTCTATCCTCCCAACATATACGAATACCTGGCAGAGAGAGCTTGGACAGGAGGTAGATGCGGAAGACTGGACGAGGATCTTTGCAAGAGCTAGGAGGGCCTCGGTCTCGATGAGACTCCAGGAAATGCACTACAAGCTCTTGAGCAGGTGGTATCTGACGCCACACAGACTTCAAAAGATCTATCCACACACGAGTGGGGAGTGCTGTAGAGCTTGCAGAGAGGAGGAGACCCTCCTCCACATCTGGTGGACATGCCCACTCATACGGCCTTTCTGGGAGGGGGTGCTGGGAGAAATGAGCAGTGTTCTTAAGATGATTATCCCACCACAACCAACATACTTGATCTATCATGACTTGCCTAAAGTAATCGGAGAAGATAAGTACTTACTCCTTTTGCTGATGCTGAATGGTGCAAAGGGACTAATACCAGCATACTGGAAAAAATCTAGAATTCCAACCATCCAGGAGTGGAGGGCTAGAGTGGGGGATCTCCTCAAACTTGAACGATATCACTACTTAAAAATTGGGAAACTGGCCACTCATGAAATGATGGTGTTAACTTGGGCAGGCAAAGAGTTCTGAAATGTTAGAAACCCGGCTGCTCACTGAGAACCACATGCAAACCCCCCTCCCTCCTGTACCAACACCCCTCCCTCCTCCCTTCCCCCCACTCCTTCCCTGCCGTTCCCTTTCCCCCCCCCCCCTTTTTTTTTTTTCCCCCCCCCCCTCTTCCTCTTCTTCCTTTTCTCATTTTTCTGCACTGATCTTCTTGATCTGTTCTTCTATGCCTTCATCTTTTGAAGGTAGTCATCAGGTACTATAAAACTCTCAGCAGTATGAAGCAAGTATGCTGAGAATCTTAATGTATGTTTGTTATATCCCCTGATGTACAGTTAATTAAGATATATATATGTTATGTAATAAGTTTTTCTTCATCACCACGAGCATTTACGCTCGACGAAACAAGTTTCAAAGCACTGGATCACGGACTGATTGAGTTTGCCTAGTGCATATTATTACTTTATAGCTAATAGTCCTGTAATGGCAAAACTTTAAACAAAGCCCAACAGACTTATCTCGACACTCAGGACTATATCTCTGTTTCCTGTTTGTATTTTGTGGACATGTTAATCCGTGATTCAAGTTGTATGTTTTATCAAAATAAAGCTTGTTTTCAAAAAAAAAAAAAAGGGGGAATCAGTTGATTTGATATACTTAGATTTAGCCAAGGCGTTTGATACAGTGCCACATGAGAGATTAATGCACAAATTAAGGGACTGGGAATAACTGAAAATGTTAGCTCATGGATAAATAACTGGATAAAAGATAGGGAGCAACGAGTAGTAGTAAATGGATCATACTCAGATTGGACAAAGGTAATCAGTATAGTCCCCCAGGGATCAGTACTTTGCCCTGTTCTTTTTAAAAAATGTATTAATGACTTGGAGCAAGGATTAAATAGCGACATCTCTATTTTTGCAGATGATACTAAGTTAAGTAAGGTCATTAGGTCAGAGCAGGATGTACTTTCATTACAAAGGGATCTGCAAAAATTAGAAGTATGGGCATGTAAATGGAAAATGAGATTCAATACAGGAAAATGCAAGGTTCTACTTTTGGAAGTAAAAATAAGCAGGCAATGTATTTTTTATATGGGACAAGACTTAGCCAAACAGTGGAGGAAAGGGATTTGGGAGTAGTAATAGATAACAAGCTAAAAATGGGTGCACTATGCAGGGCAGCGGCTTCAAAGGCTAATAAGATACTAGCATATATTAAAAGAGGCATTGATTCAAGGGAGGAAAGCATAATTCTGTCACTATATAAAGCCCTGGTAAGATCTCACCTTGAGTATGGTGTGCAGTTCTGGTGACCGATCGCAAAAAAAGATATTGTAGAACTAGAAAAAGTTCAGAGAAGGGCCACAAAGCTAATAAGGGGATTGGAGAATTTAACCTATGAGGAGAGGCCAGTCAACCTGGGTCTGTTTTCTTTAGAAAAAAGGCGCTTGAGAGGTGACATGATTACTTTATATAAATATATTCAAGGCCCATATTCAGAGATGGCAGAAGCTCTGTTAATTCAAAGAAAATTGTTTCTGACAAGAGGTCACAATTTAAGGTTGTAGGAAAGGAGATTTAATCTCCTGCAACGGAAACGTTTTTTCACTGTAAGAGAAATAAAATTGTGGAACTCATTACCAAAGGTGGTAGTGTATCCCAATACCCTAGATACATTTAAAAATTGTCTGGATACATTTCTGTATACAGGGAGTGCAGAATTATTAGGCAAATGAGTATTTTGACCACATCATCCTCTTTATGCATGTTGTCTTACTCCAAGCTGTATAGGCTCGAAAGCCTACAACCAATTAAGCATATTAGGTGATGTGCATCTCTGTAATGAGAAGGGGTGTGGTCTAATGACATCAACACCCTATATCAGGTGTGCATAATTATTAGGCAACTTCCTTTCCTTTGGCAAAATGGGTCAAAAGAAGGACTTGACAGGCTCAGAAAAGTCAAAAATAGTGAGATATCTTGCAGGGGGATGCAGCACTCTTAAAATGGCAAAGCTTCTGAAGCGTGATCATCGAACAATCAAGCGTTTCATTCAAAATAGTCAACAGGGTCGCAAGAAGCGTGTGGAAAAACCAAGGCGCAAAATAACTGCCCATGAACTGAGAAAAGTCAAGCGTGCAGCTGCCAAGATGCCACTTGCCACCAGTTTGGCCATATTTCAGAGCTGCAACATCACTGGAGTGCCCAAAAGCACAAGGTGTGCAATACTCAGAGACATGGCCAAGGTAAGAAAGGCTGAAAGACGACCACCACTGAACAAGACACACAAGCTGAAACGTCAAGACTGGGCCAAGAAATATCTCAAGACTGATTTTTCTAAGGTTTTATGGACTGATGAAATGAGAGTGAGTCTTGATGGGCCAGATGGATGGGCCCGTGGCTGGATTGGTAAAGGGCAGAGAGCTCCAGTCCGACTCAGACGCCAGCAAGGTGGAGGTGGAGTACTGGTTTGGGCTGGTATCATCAAAGATGAGCTTGTGGGGCCTTTTCGGGTTGAGGATGGAGTCAAGCTCAACTCCCAGTCCTACTGCCAGTTTCTGGAAGACACCTTCTTCAAGCAGTGGTACAGGAAGAAGTCTGCATCCTTCAAGAAAAACATGATTTTCATGCAGGACAATGCTCCATCACACGCGTCCAAGTACTCCACAGCGTGGCTGGCAAGAAAGGGTATAAAAGAAGAAAATCTAATGACATGGCCTCCTTGTTCACCTGATCTGAACCCCATTGAGAACCTGTGGTCCATCATCAAATGTGAGATTTACAAGGAGGGAAAAGAGTACACCTCTCTGAACAGTGTCTGGGAGGCTGTGGTTGCTGCTGCACGCAATGTTGATAGTGAACAGATCAAAACACTGACAGAATCCATGGATGGCAGGCTTTTGAGTGTCCTTGCAAAGAAAGGTGGCTATATTGGTCACTGATTTGTTTTTGTTTTGTTTTTGAATGTCAGAAATGTATATTTGTGAATGTTGAGATGTTATATTGGTTTCACTGGTAAAAATAAATAATTGAAATGGGTATATATTTGTTTTTTGTTAAGTTGCCTAATAGTTATGCACAGTAATAGTCACCTGCACACACAGATATCCCCCTAAAATAGCTAAAACTAAAAACAAACTAAAAACTACTTCCAAAAATATTCAGCTTTGATATTAATGAGTTTTTTGGGTTCATTGAGAACATGGCTGTTGTTCAATAATAAAATTAATCCTCAAAAATACAACTTGCCTAATAATTCTGCACTCCCTGTATAAACAAAATTCATGGATATGATTGCTAGTATTAAATGGGTCACCTTTTAGTGGGGTTATTTAAGATTAACTGGAGTTTTTTGTAAGTATTTTAGATTTGTATAGGTTGAACTCGATGGACTTCAGTCTTCTTTCTACCTTATCTACTATGTTACTTTGTTACTATGTATTCTAGTAATGTAATTGTTAGGTGTCCCCCCAGGGGGGTAAGTGTCAGGTCAGGCCGAAGCCTGGGGCCTAGTGTACCACCTGAGGCATATGTAGATTATCTGATAAGGGCCCCTTAGAATGACTCAGACCACGCAGCATTATGATCTAAAGCCAATTCTGTTTATTGCACAGTGCAAGCCTTTCTTATAACAGCATACAGGGTTAAGGGATGACACGTTAGGACCGCGTCATCTTACACAGTTATACAGAGCAAAATACAAGGTAAAGCTGGAACATGAGTTTCTCATAACAATAATTACATAGTCATAATAGGCTAACATCTGCGGAGACAGCAAGGTTTCTGAACCATCTTATTCTGGGCGTAGGGCCAGGGTACATTGACAAGGCCGAACAGCTAAGGAAACTATCATAACATGCACATAGTTCTCACTACATAATAACCCAGTATAATAAAAGTCTAATCATTACAAAATGGATACTAATCATCACAAGATGGCTGCAAGGAACAAGATGGCTGCCATCAGGTTCATATTACCCCTAACATACCATCCTTTTATTCTAACAGAATAACATAAAAATAGACAGGCATAGAAAATTAGTAAAGCCTTATATTATGGTAACAGAACTCTATAAGAATACTAAAGAGAAAAATATTCCTATGTCGTGATATACTTTTATAGGCTAATTGTCACTGCATATAGGTACAACCCCTCCAATACCCTCCATCTATCTTCCAGCCTTCCCAAAACTACCGGTCTACCGGCACAGAGACCCAACCAGCCCCTCATCTACCCCCAAACAACGCTGCATCTTCTCTCTCTCCACCTGCATTGCTAGCACCCCCCAATATGTCCAACAGTTCCTTTTCCACAGTAAAGCATGACATAGCAACAGCACAACTGTCTCTAGGTGGCCTCTGATCACTTTAAGAACAGTCTTTGTCCATTTGAGAGCGCTGCACCTTGACACTTTGCTATAATACAGTCCTCCAACAGTTCATTTGCAGTAGGGGTGCTTATCCACGGTTCTTCCGCAGGGAGATACTGGAAATCTGATGGTTTGTTCATGGGGTATACAAGGCAACCAGTGGATACCCATGGCAAGCAAACACTCGAGTCACAGGGAGTCTAGGAAGCAAACAGAAACAGTACAGGATGAGTACACACCACAATACAATCACAATTATGTCCCAATAAAACGTCACTTTCATCCTATGTCATTTAAAATCAAACAAAACATTGTTGATATATAATACAAACTAAATACATTGATATTTCTCAGAGAATAATTTACAACTTCCCTATACACTTTTAAATGATACTTCATGAATACTAAGCAAGTGAAAACCTGTCAGACTTCATCAAGGGCCTGAATGGTTATGCTAAAACTTATGCTAAGGCCTGCCCTGTAGTAAGAATGGAAAAAAGAAAACAGTCAATAAAAATAAATGAATTTCTTTACACTGTCACTTTGAACTTCTAAAAAATAAAAGAACCTTGTGTTTATAATTCTCCAACCATGATCCTAATATTCAACAATCTCATCTGATATAAACACTACTAGTTTACTAATTATTTTATGCAACCTAAATTCTTTCACCCTCCTGTATGAGGAAAGCATACAAACAGAACATCATTTAAAACTACAAGTTCTTTTAAAGGTAAACACATCTTTATGGTAAGAATTACTCTCTTTGACAAACATCAGGAATGACCAAATTCACTTTGCAGATACCATACTAATTAATAAAAGGGAAAAATACATTTGCTTTCATAAACTATAATTATGCTATTCCCTGAACAAACATTTCTCTGTATATTTACTATAAACTTCTAGCTTAGACGTGTCCTCCTTATGTTCTAAAGGGTGAAGGGCCTAAAATATTATGCTATGTTGCAGCATTTTCCTTAAACCTATTTTCTAAACTCAGTGGGCCATTCAATAGAGTACAATACTGCGAAGTTCACAGTTACATTTATCTAAAGGGTTACTTTGTTAAGCACATAAACTACCATGTGCACTAATACCAATGAAGCATATGATGTCTTATACCCAATATGATCAATAAAAATAAAACAAATACAAGAGAATACAAAACAAGCAATATAAGGAATGGAGTTAAAACAATACTCCCCTAATTTAATTGGTTGACCCTGTAACAGCATAACAGGACCTCCATATCGAGCGGTAAGGCACAGTCCAGAGAAGGATAGTCTTTATGTCCTGACGACACACATAAGAGGAAACAGTCATATCTTTACATGCCGAAAAACAATTATCACTTTAAACTAAAACTGCATATGAATACCACATACTTAAAACATGCTGGTGACTTTAAAATACAGGTATATAAAATAACATTTACCGAATATCTTCTAAAAACGTCTGATTTCCCAGCAGAGAAACAGAAAGAAACAGTTTTACATTTGTACAGCGATACAGACAAGCTCATTTCATCTCGCATACCAGAGATTCACTCCCTTTTTTCCTTTCTCAGAAAAGCATCTATTTCATAGCGTACGACATACATATAAAATTTACCAGATTAACTTGTCACCAAGTTCAAAATGTATTTTTTTTCCCAAAACCCCGCAAAATGGCCACTTTTGCACAGCTTGGGACAATCATTTTCAAATAACACATTCTGTTTTTGGTTTAAAGCAAATCTGTTACACTCATACCACAGTGAGAACCTACAGACCATCACACATTATGCATCTCAATATACAGGACCTCCATATCGAGCGGTAAGGCACAGTCCAGAGAAGGATAGTCTTTATGTCCTGACGACACACATAAGAGGAAACAGTCATATCTTTACATGCCGAAAAACAATTATCACTTAAAACTAAAACTGCATATGAATACCACATACTTAAAACATGCTGGTGACTTTAAAATACAGGTATATAAAATAACATTTACCGAATATCTTCTAAAAACGTCTGATTTCCCAGCAGAGAAACAGAAAGAAACAGTTTTACATTTGTACAGCGATACAGACAAGCTCATTTCATCTCGCATACCAGAGATTCACTCCCTTTTTTCCTTTCTCAGAAAAGCATCTATTTCATAGCGTACGACATACATATAAAATTTACCAGATTAACTTGTCACCAAGTTCAAAATGTATTTTTTTTTTCAAAACCCCGCAAAATGGCCACTTTTGCACGGCTTGGGACAATCATTTTCAAATAACACATTCTGTTTTTGGTTTAAAGCAAATCTGTTACACTCATACCACAGTGAGAACCTACAGACCATCACACATTATGCATCTCAATATACAAAATTTCCTTACTGCAAGCAAACAAAAAGTCTTACAAACAGAGCTACTGTAACAGTTTCTTCTCTCTCTCTTTTTTTTTTCTTCTGATCTATGTGCGCGCTCAGTGGTGGCCCCCCTTCTTTGCCTGCTACATTCTTTCACACAGAGATTTCTCTATTTATCACACAGCAGTACTCACTGACAGTGTTTTAAAAAAATATTTCTGTCTTTTGCAGAAACTATTAACTCTTCTTTTCTTTTACCTTATACATGTAATTTTCTCTGTGCATTCTTATCTATAAGCAGATCCCATTTCTCAACACAATAATAGCCACAATAATAACATGCACAGCCACTTAATATTTTCTATGCACAGCATCAAAAAACACAAACGAAACAAAGCAAAGCAAGCATCAGATATCAACATGAGCTTCAGGTGGGTAACAAAACTCTATTATGGGAATGAATATGGGAAACTTTAACATACGTGAGACTCACTCACTGCCACCTTGCCCGGAGGAGCTTATCTTAAAAGCTCTCCGTCAACTGGCATTCATATACAGGGAGTGCAGAATTATTAGGCAAATGAGTATTTTGACCACATCATCCTCTTTATGCATGTTGTCTTACTCCAAGCTGTATAGGCTCTAAAGCCTACTACCAATTAAGCATATTAGGTGATGTGCATCTCTGTAATGAGAAGGGGTGTGGTCTAATGACATCCACACCCTATATCAGGTGTGCATAATTATTATAAGAAGAAAGGGTTAAAAGGGAAGCGCTAAAACAAAAGCTAAAGGTAATCTCTCACTTAATATATATACAGTTTATTTAAACATATATAATTCACATCAAAGGGACGTCTCCCCAAATGACACTGTCATAAAAATGTTAATACAGTATATAACAAGGCCGCTATATATAAAAATCAATAAAATATATTGCACATTGATTGACGGTTCTAAAACATATCATAAATCAGAGTTCAGTTAAAAGTTCATGAAATTGACAATTAAAACCACCAAGCTGCCAGAGGAAAAAGTTAATATGGTAGGTCTACCAATCAAAGTGTTCTGAATACTCCACACTTCCTTAAGAGAGATACAAGACCAGCGTATGCACAGAGATGTTATGAGTTCTTGACAGTTACTTTACCCACAATCTCCTGATCGTCTGCAGTAAAGCCCTGAAGAGGGCGAAACGCATCGGCTGTGAAGGCAGGACTACCCTTTGTCATATGTGCAATATATCTACACCATTTGGATTCCTTAAACTTAACCCGGGTTATAAGTAATGGAACTCATTTTCCTATTTGGAATTTCTACTACATGTTTTGCGGTTTGAATGAAGTTGGAATGTTCACCACAATACCTCTCTACAACATCTCTCTACAATACCTGTATACACCCTTGCGTGCATTAAGCACTAAGTGCAGGGTGGATGTGAAAGAATCGCACCTGTGAAGCGCTAAGCTCTGACCGCTTCTCTTTGCCGGATCTCGATTCCGTGACGTCAGACGCCGAGAAACCTCAGTCGGATCCACTCAAGGGAGATACCGAACAGGGAAGGTGTACTGCAGACGATCAGGAGATCGTGGGTAAAGTAACTGTCAAGAACTCATAACATAACATCTCTGTGCATACGCTGGTCTTGTATCTCTCTTAAGGAAGTGTGGAGTATTCAGAACACTTTGATTGGTAGACCTACCATATTAACTTTTTCCTCTGGCAGCTTGGTGGTTTTAATTGTCAATTTCATGAACTTTTAACTGAACTCTGATTTATGATATGTTTTAGAACCGTCAATCAATGTGCAATATATTTTATTGATTTTTATATATAGCGGCCTTGTTATATACTGTATTAACATTTTTATGACAGTGTCATTTGGGGAGACGTCCCTTTGATGTGAATTATATCTGTTTAAATAAACTGTATATATATTAAGTGAGAGATTACCTTTAGCTTTTGTTTTAGCGCTTCCCTTTTAACCCTTTCTTCTTATATTTATACTTTGTGACAATTTTAGGGATATTGTCATTTAGGGGGAGTTTATTAATCTCTTTTTTGTCTTAGCGCACCTTAGACCCCTTTTTTTCCAGTGCATAATTATTAGGCAACTTCCTTTCCTTTGGCAAAATGGGTCAAAAGAAGGACTTGACAGGCTCAGAAAAGTCAAAAATAGTGAGATATCTTGCAGAGGGATGCAGCACTCTTAAAATTGCAAAGCTTCTGAAGCGTGATCATCGAACAATCAAGCGTTTCATTCAAAATAGTCAACAGGGTCGCAAGAAGCGTGTGGAAAAACCAAGGCGCAAAATAACTGCCCATGAACTGAGAAAAGTCAAGCGTGCAGCTGCCAAGATGCCACTTGCCACCAGTTTGGCCATATTTCAGAGCTGCAACATCACTGGAGTGCCCAAAAGCACAAGGTGTGCAATACTCAGAGACATGGCCAAGGTAAGAAAGGCTGAAAGACGACCACCACTGAACAAGACACACAAGCTGAAACGTCAAGACTGGGCCAAGAAATATCTCAAGACTGATTTTTCTAAGGTTTTATGGACTGATGAAATGAGAGTGAGTCTTGATGGGCCAGATGGATGGGCCCGTGGCTGGATTGGTAAAGGGCAGTGAGCTCCAGTCCGACTCAGACGCCAGCAAGGTGGAGGTGGAGTACTGGTTTGGGCTGGTATCATCAAAGATGAGCTTGTGGGGCCTTTTCCGGTTGAGGATGGAGTCAAGCTCAACTCCCAGTCCTACTGCCAGTTTCTGGAAGACACCTTCTTCAAGCAGTGGTACAGGAAGAAGTCTGCATCCTTCAAGAAAAACATGATTTTCATGCAGGACAATGCTCCATCACACGCGTCCAAGTACTCCACAGCGTGGCTGGCAAGAAAGGGTATAAAAGAAGAAAATCTAATGACATGGCCTCCTTGTTCACCTGATCTGAACCCCATTGAGAACCTGTGGTCCATCATCAAATGTGAGATTTACAAGGAGGGAAAACAGTACACCTCTCTGAACAGTGTCTGGGAGGCTGTGGTTGCTGCTGCACGCAATGTTGATGGTGAACAGATCAAAACACTGACAGAATCCATGGATGGCAGGCTTTTGAGTGTCCTTGCAAAGAAAGGTGGCTATATTGGTCACTGATTTGTTTTTGTTTTGTTTTTGAATCTCAGAAATGTATATTTGTGAATGTTGAGATGTTATATTGGTTTCACTGGTAAAAATAAATAATTGAAATGGGTATATATTTGTTTTTTGTTAAGTTGCCTAATAATTATGCACAGTAATAGTCACCTGCACACACAGATATCCCCCTAAAATAGCTAAAACTAAAAACAAACTAAAAACTACTTCCAAAAATATTCAGCTTTGATATTAATGAGTTTTTTGGGTTCATTGAGAACATGGTTGTTGTTCAATAATAAAATTAATCCTCAAAAATACAACTTGCCTAATAATTCTGCACTACCTGTATTTCTTGTGCGCTTATCACAGACAGGACTCACAATACCTGTCGTATCCCAGCTCAGGACTGATTACCTGTCTGGAGGGGTATCACAACTGCCGGCAGGACTATAACCTCCGCAAACCTGTGCTTCAACCACAGGAACCCCTTTAATCCTTTATCATATATTATCAACACCTATTACCAGACTAAATTTAGGTTCAGATTCACAGAAGGAAAGCATGGTAAAAGCACTCATACTTACTCACTGCGAATCCCACTTCTGACACCAAAATTGTTAGGTGTCCCCCCAGGGGGGTAAGTGTCAGGTCAGGCCTAAGCCTGGGGCCTAGTGTACCACCTGAGGCATATGTAGATTATCTGATAAGGGCCCCTTAGAATGACCACGCAGCATTATGATCTAAAGCCAATTCTGTTTATTGCACAGTGCAAGCCTTTCTTATAACAGCATACAGGGTTAAGGGGATGACACGTTAGGACCGCGTCATCTTACACAGTTATACAGAGCAAAATACAAGGTAAAGCTGGAACATGAGTTTCTCATAACAATAATTACATAATCATAATAGGCTAACATCTGCGGAGACAGCAAGGTTTCTGAACCATCTTATTCTGGGCGTAGGGCCAGGGTACATTGACAAGGCCGAACAGCTAAGGAAACTATCATAACATGCACATAGTTCTCACTACATAATAACCCAGTATAATAAAAGTCTAATCATTACAAAATGGATACTAATCATCACAAGATGGCTACGAGGAACAAGATGGCTGCCATCAGGTTCATATTACCCCTAACAGTAATAAAACAGTTATATATAACTATTCTATCTATAATGATAGAGACAATAAATTCCATTTATAATATTATAACTATAATAGCTATAATGGTTAATTTCTGCATAGGTCTTGGCTCTGCATAACATAGCAAACCAGTGGTGGTTCTGCATAACATAACAAACCAGTGGTGGCTCTGCATAACATAACAAACCAGTGGTGGCTCTGCATAACATAGCAAACCAGTGGTGGCTCTGCATAACATAACAAACCAGTGGTGGCTCTGCATAACATAGCAAACCAGTGGTGGCTCTGCATAACATAGCAAGCCAGTGGTGATTCTGCATAACATAGCAAACCAGTGGTGGCTCTGCATAACATAACAAACTAGTGGTGGCTCTGCATAACATAGCAAACCAGTGGTAGTTCTGCATAACATAACAAACTAGTGGTGGCTCTGCATAATATAGCAAAACAGTGGTGGCTCTGCATAACATAGCCATCCAGTGGTGGTTCTGCATAAGATAACAAACCAGTGGTGGCTCTGCATAACATAGCAAACCAGTGGTGGCTCTGCATAACATAACAAACTAGTAGTGGCTCTGCATAACATAACAAACCAGTGGTGGCTCTGCTGCATAACATAACACACTAGTAGTGGCTCTGCATAACATAGCAAACCAGTGGTGGTCCTGCATAACATGGCAAACCAGTGGTGGTTCTGCATAGCATAGCAAGCTAGTGGTGGCTCTGCATAACATTGGAAACCAGTGATAGCTCTGCATAGCATAGCAAGCTAGTGGTGTCTCTGCATAACAAAACAAACAAGTAGTGGCTCTGCATAACATAGCAAACCAGTGGTGTCTCTGCATAACAAAACAAACTAGTGGTGGCTCTGCATAGCATAGCAAGCTAATGGTGGCTCTGTATAACAAAACTAACTAGTAGTGGCTTTGCATAACATAGCAAACCAGTGGTGGCTCTGCATAACATAACAAACCAGTGGTGGTTCTGCATAACATAACAAACCAGTGGTGGCTCTGCATAACAAAACAAACTAGTAGTGGCTCTGCATAACATAACAAACCAGTGGTGGCTCTGCATAACAAAACAAACTAGTGGTGGCTCTGCATAACATAGCAAACTATTGGTGGCTTTGCATAACATAGCAAACCAGTGGTGGCTCTGCATAACATAACAAACTAGTGGTGGCTCTGCATAACATAGCAAACCAGTGGTGGTTCTTCATAACATAACAAACTAGTAGTGGTTCTGCATAACATAGCAAACCAGTGGTGGCTCTGCATAACATAACAAACCAGTGGTGGTGCTGCATAACATAACAAACTAGTGGTGGCTCTGCATAACATAACAAACCAGTGATGGCTCTGCATAACATAGCAAACCAGTGGTGGCTCTGCATAACAAAACAAACTAGGGGTGGCTCTGCATAACATAGCAAACCAGTGGTGGTTCTGTATAACATAAAAAACTAGTGGTGGCTCTGCATAACATAGCAAACCAGTGGTGGTTCTGCATAACATAACAAACTAGTGGTGGCTCTGCATAACATAGCAAACCAGTGGTGGTTCTGCATAACATAACAAACCAGTAGTGGCTCTGCATAACATAACAAACCAGTGGTGGCTCTGTATAACATAGCAAACCAGTAGTGGCTCTGCATAACATAGCAAACCAGTGGTGGCTCTGCATAACATAACAAACTAGTGGTGGCTCTGTATAACATAGCAAACCAGTGGTGACTCTGCATAACATAGCAAACCAGTGGTGGCTCTGCATAACATAACAAACCAGTGGTGGCTCTGCATAACATAACAAACTAGTGGTTGCTCTGCATAACATAGCAAACCAGTGGTGGCTCTGCATAACATAGCAAACCAGTGGTGGCTCTGCATAACATAACAAAGCAGTGGTGGCTCTGCTGCATAACATAACAAACTAGTAGTGGCTCTGCATAACTTAGCAAACCAGTGGTGGCTCTGCATAGCATAGCAAGCTAGTGGTGGTTCTGCATAACATGGCAAACCAGTGATGGCTCTGCATAGCATAGCAAACCAGTGGTGGCTCTGCATAACATAGCAAAACAGTGGTGGCTCTGCATAACATAAAAAACTAGTGGTGTCTCTGCATAACATAACAAACCAGTGGTGGCTCTGCATAACATAACAAACTAGTAGTGCCTCTGCATAACATAGCAAACTAGTGGTGGCTCTGCATAACATAACAAACTAGTGGTGGCTCTGTATAACATAGCAAACCAGTGGTGGCTCTGTATAACATAGCAAACCAGTAATGGCTCTGCATAACATAGCAAACCAGTGGTGGCTCTGCATAACATAACAAACTAGTGGTGGCTCTGTATAACATAGCAAACCAGTGGTGGCTCTGCATAACATAGCAAACCAGTGGTGGCTCTGCATAACATAACAAACCAGTGGTGGCTCTGCATAACATAACAAACTAGTGGTGGCTCTGCATAACATAACAAACCAGTGGTGGCTCTGCATAACATAGCAAGCTAGTGGTGGTTCTGCATAACATGGCAAACCAGTGGTGGCTCTGCATAACATAACAAACTAGTTGTGGCTCTGTTTAACATAGCAAACCAGTGGTGACTCTGCATAACATAGCAAACCAGTGGTGGCTCTGCATAACATAACAAACCAGTGGTGGCTCTGCATAACATAACAAACTAGTGGTTGCTCTGCATAACATAGCAAACCAGTGGTGGCTCTGCATAACATAACAAACCAGTGGTGGCTCTGCATAACATAACAAACTAGTGGTTGCTCTGCATAACATAGCAAACCAGTGGTGGCTCTGCATAACATAGCAAACCAGTGGTGGCTCTGCATAACATAACAAAGCAGTGGTGGCTCTGCTGCATAACATAACAAACTAGTAGTGGCTCTGCATAACTTAGCAAACCAGTGGTGGCTCTGCATAGCATAGCAAGCTAGTGGTGGTTCTGCATAACATGGCAAACCAGTGATGGCTCTGCATAGCATAGCAAACCAGTGGTGGCTCTGCATAACATAAAAAACTAGTGGTGTCTCTGCATAACATAGCAAACCAGTGGTGGCTCTGCATAACATAACAAACTAGTAGTGCCTCTGCATAACATAACAAACTAGTGGTGGCTCTGCATAACATAACAAACTAGTGGTGGCTCTGTATAACATAGCAAACCAGTGGTGGCTCTGTATAACATAGCAAACCAGTGGTGGCTCTGCATAACATAGCAAACCAGTGGTGGCTCTGCATAACATAACAAACCAGTGGTGGCTCTGCATAACATAACAAACTAGTGGTGGCTCTGCATAACATAGCAAACCAGTGGTGGCTCTGCATAACATAACAAAGCAGTGGTGGCTCTGCTGCATAACATAACAAACTAGTAGTGGCTCTGCATAACTTAGCAAACCAGTGGTGGCTCTGCATAGCATAGCAAGCTAGTGGTGGTTCTGCATAACATGGCAAACCAGTGATGGCTCTGAATAACATAGCAAACCAGTGGTGGCTCTGCATAACATAGCAAACCAGTGGTAGCTCTGCATAACATAAAAAACTAGTGGTGTCTCTGCATAACATAACAATCTAGTAGTGCCTCTGCATAACATAACAAACTAGTGGTGGCTCTGCATAACATAACAAACCAGTGGTGGCTCTGCATAACATAGCAAACTAGTGGTGGCTCTGCATAACATAACAAACTAGTGGTGGCTCTGCATAGCATAACAAACCAGTGGTGGCACTGCATAACATAGCAAACCAATGGTGGCTCTGCATAACATAACAAACCAGTGGTGGCTCTGCATAACATAGCAAACCAGTGGTGGATCTGCATAACATAGCAAACCAGTGGTGGCTCTGCATAACATAACAAACCAGTGGTGGCTCTGCATAACATAGCAAACCAGTGGTGGCTCTGCATAACTTAGCAAACCAGTGGTGGCTCTGCATAGCATAGCAAGCTAGTGGTGGTTCTGCATAACATGGCAAACCAGTGATGGCTCTGCATAAAAAAACAAACTAGTGGTGGCTCTGCATAGCATAGCAAGCTAGTGGTGGCTCTGCATAACAAAAAAACTAGTAGTGGCTCTGCATAGCATAGCAAACCAGTGGAGGCTCTGCATAACATAGCAAAATAGTGGTGGCTCTGCATAACATAACAAAATAGTGGTGGCTCTGCATAACATAGCAAAATAGTGGTGGCTCTGCATATCAAAACAAACTAGTGGTGGCTCTGCATAACATAACAAACCAGTGGTGGCTCTGCATAACAAAAACAGAATTTATGTTTACCTGATAAATTTCTTTCTCCAACGGTGTGTCCGGTCCACGGCGTCATCCTTACTTGTGGGATATTCTCTTCCCCAACAGGAAATGGCAAAGAGCCCAGCAAAGCTGGTCACATGATCCCTCCTAGGCTCCGCCTACCCCAGTCATTCGACCGACGTTAAGGAGGAATAATAGCATAGGAGAAACCATATGGTACCGTGGTGACTGTAGTTAAAGAAAATAAATTATCAGACCTGATTAAAAAACCAGGGCGGGCCGTGGACCGGACACACCGTTGGAGAAAGAAATTTATCAGGTAAACATAAATTCTGTTTTCTCCAACATAGGTGTGTCCGGTCCACGGCGTCATCCTTACTTGTGGGAACCAATACCAAAGCTTTAGGACACGGATGAAGGGAGGGAGCAAATCAGGTCACCTAAATGGAAGGCACCACGGTTTGCAAAACCTTTCTCCCAAAAATAGCCTCAGAAGAAGCAAAAGTATCAAACTTGTAAAATTTGGTAAAAGTGTGCAGTGAAGACCAAGTCGCTGCCCTACATATCTGATCAACAGAAGCCTCGTTCTTGAAGGCCCATGTGGAAGCCACAGCCCTAGTGGAATGAGCCGTGATTCTTTCGGGAGGCTGCCGTCCGGCAGTCTCGTAAGCCAATCTGATGATGCTTTTAATCCAAAAAGAGAGAGAGGTAGAAGTTGCTTTTTGACCTCTCCTTTTACCTGAATAAACAACAAACAGGGAAGATGTTTGTCTAAAATCCTTTGTAGCATCTAAATAGAATTTTAGAGCGCGAACAACATCCAAATTGTGCAACAAGCGTTCCTTCTTTGAAACTGGTTTCGGACACAGAGAAGGTACGATAATCTCCTGGTTAATGTTTTTGTTAGAAACAACTTTTGGAAGAAAACCAGGTTTAGTACGTAAAACCACCTTATCTGCATGGAACACCAGATAAGGAGGAGAACACTGCAGAGCAGATAATTCTGAAACTCTTCTAGCAGAAGAAATTGCAACTAAAAACAAAACTTTCCAAGATAATAACTTAATATCAACGGAATGTAAGGGTTCAAACGGAACCCCCTGAAGAACAGAAAGAACTAAATTGAGACTCCAAGGAGGAGTCAAAGGTTTGTAAACAGGCTTGATTCTAACCAGAGCCTGAACAAAGGCTTGAACATCTGGCACAGCTGCCAGTTTTTTGTGAAGTAACACCGACAAGGCAGAAATCTGTCCCTTCAGGGAACTTGCCGATAATCCTTTTTCCAATCCTTCTTGAAGGAAGGATAGAATCCTAGGAATCTTAACCTTGTCCCAAGGGAATCCTTTAGATTCACACCAACAGATATATTTTTTCCAAATTTTGTGGTAAATCTTTCTAGTTACAGGCTTTCTGGCCTGAACAAGAGTATCGATAACAGAATCTGAGAAACCTCGCTTCGATAAAATCAAGCGTTCAATCTCCAAGCAGTCAGCTGGAGTGAAACCAGATTCGGATGTTCGAACGGACCCTGAACAAGAAGGTCTCGTCTCAAAGGTAGCTTCCAAGGTGGAGCCGATGACATATTCACCAGATCTGCATACCAAGTCCTGCGTGGCCACGCAGGAGCTATCAAGATCACCGACGCCCTCTCCCGATTGATCCTGGCTACCAGCCTGGGGATGAGAGGAAACGGCGGGAACACATAAGCTAGTTTGAAGGTCCAAGGTGCTACTAGTGCATCCACTAGAGCCGCCTTGGGATCCCTGGATCTGGACCCGTAGCAAGGAACTTTGAAGTTCTGACGAGAGGCCATCAGATCCATGTCTGGAATGCCCCAAAGTTGAGTGACTTGGGCAAAGATTTCCGGATGGAGTTCCCACTCCCCCGGATGCAATGTCTGACGACTCAGAAAATCCGCTTCCCAATTTTCCACTCCCGGGATGTGGATAGCAGACAGGTGGCAGGAGTGAGACTCCGCCCATAGAATAATCTTGGTCACTTCTTCCATCGCTAGGGAACTCCTTGTTCCCCCCTGATGGTTGATGTACGCAACAGTCGTCATGTTGTCTGATTGAAACCGTATGAACTTGGTCCTCGCTAGCTGAGGCCAAGCCTTGAGAGCATTGAATATCGCTCTCAGTTCCAGAATATTTATCGGTAGAAGAGATTCTTCCCGAGACCAAAGACCCTGAGCTTTCAGGGATCCCCAGACCGCGCCCCAGCCCATCAGACTGGCGTCGGTCGTGACAATGACCCACTCTGGTCTGTGGAATGTCATCCCTCGTGACAGGTTGTCCAGGGACAGCCACCAACGGAGTGAGTCTCTGGTCCTCTGATTTACTTGTATCTTTGGAGACAAGTCTGTATAGTCCCCATTCCACTGACTGAGCATGCACAGTTGTAATGGTCTTAGATGAATGCGCGCAAAAGGAACTATGTCCATTGCCGCTACCATCAACCCGATCACTTCCATGCACTGAGCTACGGAAGGAAGAGGAACGGAATGAAGAATTCGACAAGAGTCCAGAAGCTTTGTCTTTCTGGCCTCTGTTAGAAAAATCCTCATTTCTGAGGAGTCTATAATTGTTCCCAAGAAGGGAACCCTTGTTGACGGGGATAGAGAACTCTTTTCCACGTTCACTTTCCAGCCGTGCGATCTGAGAAAGGCCAGGACGATGTCCGTGTGAGCCTTTGCTCGAGGGAGGGACGACGCTTGAATCAGAATGTCGTCCAGGTAAGGTACTACTGCAATGCCCCTTGGTCTTAGCACAGCTAGAAGGGACCCTAGTACCTTTGTGAAAATCCTTGGAGCAGTGGCTAATCCGAAAGGAAGCGCCACGAACTGGTAATGTTTGTCCAGGAATGCAAACCTTAGGAACCGATGATGTTCCTTGTGGATAGGAATATGTAGATACGCATCCTTTAAATCCACCGTGGTCATGAATTGACCTTCCTGGATGGAAGGAAGGATAGTTCGAATGGTTTCCATCTTGAAAGATGGGACCTTGAGAAATTTGTTTAAGATCTTGAGATCTAGGATTGGTCTGAATGTTCCCTCTTTTTTGGGAACTATGAACAGATTGGAGTAGAACCCCATCCTTTGTTCTCTCAATGGAACAGGATGAATCACTCCCATTTTTAACAGGTCTTCTACACAATGTAAGAACGCCTGTCTTTTTATGTGGTCTGAAGACAACTGAGACCTGTGGAACCTTCCCCTTGGGGGAAGTCCCTTGAATTCCAGAAGATAACCCTGGGAGACTATTTCTAGCGCCCAAGGATCCAGAACATCTCTTGCCCAAGCCTGAACGAAGAGAGAGAGTCTGCCCCCCACCAGATCCGGTCCCGGATCGGGGGCCGATATTTCATGCTGTCTTGGTAGCAGTGGCAGGTTTCTTTGCCTGCTTTCCCTTGTTCCAGCCTTGCATTGGTCTCCAAGCTGGCTTGGCCTGAGAAGTATTACCCTCTTGCTTAGAGGACGTAGCACCTTGGGCTGGTCCGTTTTTACGAAAGGGACGAAAATTAGGTCTATTTTTTGCCTTGAAAGGCCGATCCTGAGGAAGGGCATGGCCCTTACCCCCAGTGATATCAGAGATAATCTCTTTCAAGTCAGGACCAAACAGCGTTTTCCCCTTGAAAGGAATGTTTAGTAGCTTGTTCTTGGAAGACGCATCAGCCGACCAAGATTTCAACCAAAGCGCTCTGCGCGCCACAAGAGCAAACCCAGAATTCTTAGCCGCTAACTTAGCCAATTGCAAAGAGGCGTCTAGAGTGAAAGAATTAGCCAATTTGAGAGCATTGACTCTGTCCATAATCTCCTCATAAGGAGGAGAGTCACTATCGAGCACCTTAATCAGTTCATCAAACCAGAAATATGCGGCTGTAGTGACAGGGACAATGCATGAAATGGGTTGTAGAAGGTAACCCTGCTGAACAAACATCTTTTTAAGCAAACCTTCTAATTTTTTATCCATAGGATCTTTGAAAGCACAACTATCCTCTATGGGAATAGTGGTGCGTTTGTTTAAAGTAGAAACCGCTCCCTCGACCTTGGGGACTGACTGCCATAAGTCCTTTCTGGGGTCGACCATAGGAAACAATTTTTTAAATATGGGGGGAGGGACGAAAGGAATACCGGGCCTTTCCCATTCTTTATTAACAATGTCCGCCACCCGCTTGGGTATAGGAAAAGCTTCTGGGAGCCCCGGCACCTCTAGGAACTTGTCCATTTTACATAGTTTCTCTGGGATGACCAAATTTTCACAATCATCCAGAGTGGATAATACCTCCTTAAGCAAAATGCGGAGATGTTCCAATTTAAATTTAAAAGTAATCACATCAGATTCAGCCTGCTGAGAAATGTTCCCTAAATCAGTAATTTCTCCCTCAGACAAAACCTCCCTGGCTCCCTCAGATTGGGTTAGGGGCCCTTCAGAGATATTAATATCAGCGTCGTCATGCTCTTCAGTAACTAAAACAGAGCATCCACGCTTACGCTGACAAGGGTTCATTTTGGCTAAAATGTTTTTGACAGAATTATCCATTACAGCCGTTAATTGTTGCATAGTAAGGAGTATTGGCGCGCTAGATGTACTAGGGGCCTCCTGAGTGGGCAAGACTCGTGTAGACGAAGGAGGGAATGATGCAGTACCATGCTTACTCCCCTCACTTGAGGAATCATCTTGGGCATCATTGTCATTATCACATAAATCACATTTATTTAAATGAATAGGAATTCTGGCTTCCCCACATTCAGAACACAGTCTATCTGGTAGTTCAGACATGTTAAACAGGCATAAACTTGATAAGAAAGTACAAAAAACGTTTTGAAATAAAACCGTTACTGTCACTTTAAATTTTAAACTGAACACACTTTATTACTGCAATTGCGAAAAAACATGAAGGAATTGTTCAAAATTCACCAAACTTTCACCACAGTGTCTTAAAGCCTTGAAAATATTGCACACCAATTTTGGAAGCTTTAACCCTTAAAATAACGGAACCGGAGCCGTTTTAAGCTTTAACCCCTTTACAGTCCCTGGTATCTGCTTTGCTGAGACCCAACCAAACCCAAGGGGAATACGATACCAAATGATGCCTTCAGAAGTCTTTTATAAGTATCAGAGCTCCTCTCACATGCGACTGCATGCCATGCCTCTCAAAAACAAGTGCGCAACACCGGCGCGAAAATGAGACTCTGCCTATGCTTTGGGAAAGCCCCTAAAGAATAAGGTGTCTAAAACAGTGCCTGCCGATATTATTATATCAAAATACCCAGAATAAATGATTCCTCAAGGCTAAATAAGTGTTAATATCAATCGATTTAGCCCAAAAAATGTCTACAGTCTAAATAAGCCCTTGTGAAGCCCTTATTTACAATCGTAATAAACATGGCTTACCGGATCCCATAGGGAAAATGACAGCTTCCAGCATTACATCGTCTTGTTAGAATGTGTCATACCTCAAGCAGCAAAGGACTGCAAACTGTTCCCCCAACTGAAGTTAATGCTCTCAACAGTCCTGTGTGGAACAGCCATGGATTTTAGTTACGGTTGCTAAAATCATTTTCCTCATACAAACAGAATTCTTCATCTCTTTTCTGTTTCTGAGTAAATAGTACGTACCAGCACTATTTGAAAATAACAAACTCTTGATTGAATAATGAAAAACTACAGTTAAACACTAAAAAACTCTAAGCCATCTCCGTGGAGATGTTGCCTGTACAACGGCAAAGAGAATGACTGGGGTAGGCGGAGCCTAGGAGGGATCATGTGACCAGCTTTGCTGGGCTCTTTGCCATTTCCTGTTGGGGAAGAGAATATCCCACAAGTAAGGATGACGCCGTGGACCGGACACACCTATGTTGGAGAAACAAACTAGTAGTGGCTTTGCATAACATAGCAAACCAGTGGTGGCTCTGCATAACATAGCAAAATAGTGGTGGCTCTGTATAACATAAGAAACTAGTGGAAGCTCTGCATATCAAAACAAACTAGTGGTGGCTTTGCATAACATAACAAACCAGTGGTGGCTCTGCATAACATAACAAACCAGTGGTGGCTCTGCATAACATAACAAACTAGTGGTGGCTCTGCATAACATAACAAACCAGTGGTGGCTCTGCATAACATAACAAACTAGTGGTGGCTCTGCATAACATAACAAACTAGTGGTGGCTCTGCATAACATAACAAACCAGTGGTGGCTCTGCATAACATAGCAAACCAGTGGTGGCTCTTCATAGCATAACAAACCAGTGGTGGCTCTGCATAACATAGCAAACCAGTGGTGGCTCTGCATAACATAGCAAACCAGTGGGGGTTCTGCATAACATAGCAAACCAGTGGTGGCTCTGCATAACATAACAAACTAGTGGTGGCTCTGCATAACATAGCAAACCAGTGGTGGTTCTGCATAACATAACAAACTAGTGGTGGCTCTGCATAACATAGAAAAACAGTGGTGGCTCTGCATAATATAGCAAACCAGTGGTGGTTCTGCATAACATAACAAACTAGTGGTGACTCTGCATAACATAGCAAACCAGTGGTGGCTCTGCATAACATAACAAACTAGTAGTGGCTCTGCATAACATAACAAACTAGTGGTGGATCTCCATAACATAGCAAACCAGTGGTGGCTCTGCATAACATAGCAAACCAGTGGTGGTTCTGCATAACATAGCAAACCAGTGGTGGCTCTGCTGCATAACATAACAAACTAGTAGGGGCTCTGCATAACATAGCAAACCAGTGGTGGTCCTGCATAATATGGCAAACCAGTGGTGGCTCTGCATAACATAGCAAACCAGTGGTGGTCCTGCATAAAATGGCAAACCAGTGGTGGCTCTGCATAGCATAGCAAGCTAGTGGTGGCTCTGCAAAACATTGCAAACCAGTGATGGCTCTGAATAGCATAGCAAGCTAGTGGTGGCTCTGCATAACAAAATAAACTAGTAGTGGCTCTGCATAAAATAGCAAACCAGTGGTGGCTCTGGATAACATAACAAACCAGTGGTGGCTCTGCATAACATAACAAACCAGTGGTGGCTCTGCATAACATAACAAACCAGTGGTGGCTCTGCATAACATAACAAACCAGTGGTGGCTCTGCATAACAAAACAAACTAGTAGTGGCTCTGCATAACATAACAAACCAGTGGTGGCTCTGCATAACAAAACAAACTAGTGGTGGCTCTGCATAACATAACAAACTAGTAGTGGCTCTGCATTACATGGCAAACCAGTGGTGGCTCTGCATAACATAACAAACCAGTGGTGGCTCTGCATAACATAACAAACCAGTGGTGGTTCTGCATAACATAACAAACTAGTAGTGGCTCTGCATAACATAGCAAACTAGTGGTAGCTCTGCATAACATAACAAACCAGTGGTGGCGCTGCATAACATAACACACTAGTGGTGGCTCTGCATAACATTACAAACCAGTGGTGGCTCTGCATAACATAGCAAACCAGTGGTGGCTCTGCATAACATAACAAACTAGTGGTGGCTCTGCATAACATAACAAACCAGTGGTGGTTCTGCATACCATAACAAACTAGTGGTGGCTCTGCATAACATAGCAAACCAGTGGTGGTTCTGCATAACATAAAAAACTAGTGGTGGCTCTGCATAACATAGCAAAACAGTGGTGGTTCTGCATAACATAACAAACTAGTTGTGGCTCTGCATAACATAGCAAACCAGTAGTGGCTCTGCATAACATAACAAACCAGTGGTGGCTCTGTATAACATAGCAAACCAGTGGTGGCTCTGCATAACAGAGCAAACCAGTGGTGAATCTGCATAACATAACAAACCAGTGGTGGCTCTGTATAACATAGCAAACCAGTGGTGGCTCTGCATAACATAGCAAACCAGTGGTGGCTCTGCATAACATAACAAATCAGTGGTGGCTCTGCATAACTTTACAAACTAGTGGTGGCTCTGCATAATATAGCAAACCAGTGGTGGCTCTGCATAACATAACAAACCAGTGGTGGCTCTGCTGCATAACATAACAAACTAGTAGTGGCTCTGCATAACTTAGCAAACCAGTGGTGGCTCTGCATAGCATAGCAAGCTAGTGGTGGTTCTGCATAACATGGCAAACCAGTGATGGCTCGGCATAGCATAGCAAGCTAGTGGTGGCTCTGCATAACAAAACAAACTAGTGGTGGCTCTGCATAGCATAGCAAGCTAGTGGTGGCTCTACATAACAAAACAAACTAGTAGTGGCTCTGCATAACATAGCAAACTAGTGGTTGCTCTGAATAACATAACAAACCAGTGGTGGCTCTGCATAACAAAACAAACTAATGGTGGCTCTGCATAACATAGCAAACTAGTGGTGGCTTTGCATAACATAACAAACCAGTGGTGGCTCTGCATAACAAAACAAACTAGTGGTAGCTCTGCATAACATAAATAAACTAGTAGTGGCTCTGCATAACATAACAAACCAGTGGTGGCTCTGCATAACATAACAAACTAGTGGTGGCTCTGAATAACATAACAAACTAGTGGTGTCTCTGCATAACATAGCAAACCACTGGTGGCTCTGCATAACATAGCAAACCAGTGGTGGCTCTGCATAACATAGCAAACCAGTGGTGGCTCTGCATAACATAACAACCCAGTGGTGGTTCTGCATAACAAAACAAACTAGTGGTGGCTCTGCATAACATAGCAAGCCAGTGGTGGTTCTGCATAACATAACAAACTAGTGGTGGCTCTGCATAACATAACAAACTAGTGGTGGCTCTGCATAACATAACAAACTAGTAGTGGCTCTGCATAACACAGCAAACCAGTGGTTGCTCTGCATAACATAACAAACCAATGGTGGCTCTGCATAACATAACAAACCAGTGGTGGCTCTGCATAACGTAACAAACCAGTGGTGGCTCTGCATAACATAACAAACTAGTGGTGTCTCTGCATAACATAGCAAACCACTGGTGGCTCTGCATAACATAGCAAACTAGTAGTGGCTCTGCATAATATAACAAACCAGTGGTGGCTCTGCATAACATAGCAAACCAGTGGTGGCTCTGCATAACATAGCAAACCAGTGGTGGCTCTGCATAACATAACAACCCAGTGGTGGTTATGCATAACAAAACAAACTAGTGGTGGCTCTGCATAACATAGCAAACCAGTGGTGGTTCTGCATAACATAACAAACTAGTGGTGGCTCTGCATAACATAGCAAACCAGTGGTGGTTCTGCATAACATAACAAACTAGTGGTGGCTCTGCATAACAAAGCAAACTAGTGGTGACTCTGCATAACATAACAAACCAGTGGTGGCTCTGCATAACATAACAAACCAGTGGTGGCTCTGCATAACATAACAAACCAGTGGTGGCTCTGCATAACATAACAAACTAGTGGTGTCTCTGCATAACATAGCAAACCACTGGTGGCTCTGCATAACATAGCAAACTAGTAGTGGCTCTGCATAATATAACAAACCAGTGGTGGCTCTGCATAACATAACAAACCAGTGGTGGCTCTGCATAACATAACAAACCAGTGGTGGCTCTGCATAACATAACAAACCAGTGGTGGCTCTGCATAACATAACAAACTAGTGGTGGCTCTGCATAACATAACAAACCAGTGGTGGCTCTGCATAACATAGCAAACCAGTGGTGGCTCTGCATAACATAGCAAACCAGTGGTGGCTCTGCATAACATAGCAAAACAGTGGTGGTTCTGCATAACTTAGCAAACCATTGGTGGCTCTGTATAACATAACAAACCAGTGGTGGTTCTGCATAACATAAAAAACTAGTGGTGGCTCTGCATAACATAGCAAACTAGTGGTGGCTCTGCATAACATAGCAAACCAGTGGTGGCTCTGCATAACATAACAAAGCAGTGGTGGCTCTGTATAACATAGCAAACCAGTGGTGGCTCTGCATTACATAGCAAACCATTGGTGGCTCTGCATTACATAACAAACCAGTGGTGGCTCTGCATAACATAGCAAACTAGTAGTGTCTCTGCATAATATGGCAAATCAGTGGTGTCTCTGCATAACATAGCAAACCACTGGTGGCTCTGCATAACATAGCAAACTAGTAGTGGCTCTGCATAACATTACAAACCAGTGGTGGCTCTGCATAACATAACAAACCAGTGGTGGCGCTGCATAACATAACAAACTAATGGTGGCTCTGCATAACATAACAAATTAGTGCTGGTTCTGCATAACATAACAAACCAGTGGTGGCTCTGCATTATATAACAAACCAGTGGTGGCTCTGCCTAACATAGCAAACCAGTTGTGGCTCTGCCTAACATAGCAAAACACTGGTGGTTCTGCATAACATAGCAAACCAGTGGTGGCTCTGTATAACATAACAAACCAGTGATGGCTCTGCATAACATAACAAACTAGCTGTGGCTCTGCATAACATAGCAAACCAGTGGTGAATCTGCATAACATAGTGTGACGAAACCAATCTCGCCACTGTACATTGGAGGGCCTGTTATGGAACATTCTTTGGGCTGGAGGTACATGGGCTTAAGGATACCCAGAGACTGCATGGAAATATGGAATTTTATATGCTGGACACCCCATGTACTTTCATAACTCTGCCTTTTGTCTATGTCAACCTGTATCCATAAATACAGGATGGGTACAGGGTGTGAGTGCCCCTTGTGGGAGCAATTGTGACTCTATAAGCCAAGTGGGCATAAAAGACTCTATAGCTAATAAGAACTGTTCCTATATTCAGTAATAAGATGTATTCTATGTATGTTTCAGATCTGATTGTGTCTCAGGAGTCTGTCTGGGTAAACTGATTGTGTCCTTGTGTGATTATGTTAACTAGACTGCCCAACATCAGATTGTCTGAGTAAACGTTCTTCCCCAGTTAATTAATTTAACATGTTAATCTGTTTTACCTGTGAATAGACAATTGTTAGAGGTTTGATGCATTGTTCATATGTTTGCTTTACTGTTAAACCAATGCCCTCTGTAACCTGAAGCCAGGGTGTATAAATCTGTGTGCTACCTTCAAATAAAGTAGTCATTCTGTTTTAAACCTGAAATGTGGAGCTTGGTCTCATGTTTGCAGGGAAACTGATCAAGGTTGTGAAGTGCTGATTCTGTATGCAGGACATTGTTCATCTGGTATTAACCCTTGGTACACTGTGGGTACCGTAACATTGGTGGCAAGCGACGGGATTGTTCCCACAGCCAGAAGGACAGCTACAGGAGACACCATTCCCTGTATTTACAAGTTGGGGGCAACGCATGTCCCAGTACAGCGACCCTAAAAGCAACAGAATGGAACCAGCAGTTTTATACGAGGAGGAGGACCTGGATGGCCAGGATGCATTAAGGAAAGGCATCTGGTACCAGGCCCTGGATAATGTGCAATACCAGCAGGGTAAGAGTCTCCCCAGTGAAGAGCAGCGGTTGCAGAAGCAAGTGGCCCTGCGGATGCCCTTCCTGGGAGAGCAGCCCCTGGAGGAATGGGTGAAGGAACTAGAGCACCGGGTATGGCAGGAGCTATGGCTGGAGGATGCCTACCAGGCGCTCTGGTGGTATATGGCACAGTGTATGCCCTGGACAGCTGAGCATGACAGGCCAGAGGGAGAGGAGTTTGATGGTCCTGGCTTGTTGTGGGAGTCCTTTGCAGAGCCTGACTTTGGGAGCCCTGCGCAGACCAGACTTCAGGACATTTTCTATGAGAGGGAGGCTGGGCATGACTGGGCTGACCCCCATGAGGTAGAGCAAGACCTGGCTCACTTGGCAGCCCTGGAGTGGGAACTGGAGCAGGACTACAGAGATCTCTTCCACTACATTGGGAGGGCTCAGCAGGACAGCAAGGTGGGAGACCCAGATCCAGACCCATTCAGCTGGGAGGATGTTGTGGAGATTTGCTGGGAAGGACCCCAGGTGGCCGGGGGAGATGGGACCGAGGTCTCTCCACCGGTCCTGCAGGGAATTGGGAGCCCAGACTCCATTCCCCAGTGGCAGGCTGAGTTACAGGGGGCAGAGACAGTTGGTCCTGTCCCCCAGCAGCAGAGTGATATGCAGAGAATTGGGAGCCCAGACTCCATTCCCCAGCGGCAGCTTAACGCATCAGGGGGAGACAGTAAGCCCCACAACTGTGCAGATGGGACCGTGGTCTCTGCCCTTACAGCACAGGGGGTAGGGACAGCTGGTCCTGTCCCCCAGCAACAGGGCTGTTTAGCCAAAGGGGAGATGATCGGTCTCCCCCTCCAGCAGCACAGCTATGTATCCAAAGGGGAGACAGTCGGTCTCCCCCTCCAGCAACCAGGCTCCCACCAGGCTACTTCCAAGGTAGTGCTGGCACCTGGGTCTCTGCCCACCTCGCAACCCACCAATTCAGCGTACCAGTCCCCCACACAGCTGTGGTGAGGCACCTGGACATAGACAAGTTTTCCCCGTACTCAGGTGTAGTAACCATTTATTGTGGGTGGGCTGTACTACTAATTGTGTTTTATGGGTGGGTTGCTGGACTAACCAGGGCACTGACCGGCAGGAGGTCAGATACCCTGTTAGTCTGTTTGGAAAAGGGGAGAGATGTGACGAAACCAATCTCGCCACTGTACATTGGAGGGCCTGTTATGGAACATTCTTTGGGCTGGAGGTACATGGGCTTAAGGATACCCAGAGACTGCATGGAAATATGGAATTTTATATGCTGGACACCCCATGTACTTTCATAACTCTGTCTTATGTCTATGTCACCCTGTATCCATAAATACAGGATGGGTACAGGGTGTGAGTGCCCCTTGTGGGAGCAATTGTGACTCTATAAGCCAAGTGGGCATAAAAGACTCTATAGCTAATAAGAACTGTTCCTATATTCAGTAATAAGATGTATTCTATGTATGTTTCAGATCTGATTGTGTCTCAGGAGTCTGTCTGGGTAAACTGATTGTGTCCTTGTGTGATTATGTTAACTAGACTGCCCAACATCAGATTGTCTGAGTAAACGTTCTTCCCCAGTTAATTAATTTAACATGTTAATCTGTTTTACCTGTGAATAGACAATTGTTAGAGGTTTGATGCATTGTTCATATGTTTGCTTTACTGTTAAACCAATGCCCTCTGTAACCTGAAGCCAGGGTGTATAAATCTGTGTGCTGCCTTCAAATAAAGTAGTCATTCTGTTTTAAACCTGAAATGCGGAGCTTGGTCTCATGTTTGCAGGGAAACTGATCAAGGTTGTGAAGTGCTGATTCTGTATGCAGGACATTGTTCATCTGGTACTAACCCTTGGTACACTGTGGGTACCGTAACACATAGCAAACCAGTGGTGGCTCTGCATAACATAACAAACCAGTGGTGGCTCTGTATAACATAGCAAACTAGTCGTGGCTCTGCATAATATGGCAAACCAGTGGTGTCTCTGCATAACATAGCAAACCACTGGTGGCTCTGCATAACATAACAAACCAGTGGTGGCGCTGCATAACATAACAAACTAATGGTGGCTCTGCATAACATAACAAATTAGTGGTGGTTCTGCATAACATAACAAACCAGTGGTGGCTCTGCATTATATAACAAACCAGTGGTGGCTCTGCCTAACATAGCAAACCAGTTGTGGCTCTGCCTAACATAGCAAAACAGTGGTGGTTCTGCATAACATAGCAAACCAGTTGTGGCTCTGTATAACATAACAAACCAGTGGTGGCTCTGCATAACATAACAAACTAGCTGTGGCTCTGCATAACATAGCAAACCAGTGGTGAATCTGCATAACATAGCAAACCAGTGGTGGCTCTGCATAACATAACAAACCAGTGGTGGCTCTGTATAACATAGCAAACCAGTGGTGGCTCTGCATAACATAGCAAACCAGTAGTGGCTCTGCATAACATAACAAACCAGTGGTGGCTCTGCATAACATAACAAACTAGTGGTGGCTCTGCATAACATAGCAAACCAGTGGTGGCTCTGCATAACATAGCAAACCAGTGGTGGCTCTGCATAACATAACAAACCAGTGGTGGCTCTGCTGCATAACATAACAAACTAGTTGTGGCTCTGCATAACTTAGCAAACCAGTGGTGGCTCTGCATAGCATAGCATGCTAGTGGTGGTTCTGCATAACATGGCAAACCAGTGATGGCTCTGCATAGCATAGCAAGCTAGTGGTGGCTCTGCATAACAAAACAAACTAGTGGTGGCTCTGCATAGCATAGCAAGCTAGTGGTGGCTCTGCATAACAAAACAAACTAGTAGTGGCTCTGCATAACATAACAAACCAGTGGTGGCTCTGCATAACAAAACACACTAGTGGTGGCTCTGCATAACATAACAAACTAGTCGTGGCTTTGCATAACATAACAAACCAGTGGTGTCCCTGCATAACAAAACAAACTAGTGGTGGCTCTGCATAACATAACAAACTAGTAGTGGCTCTGCATAACATAACAAACTAGTGGTGGCTCTGCATAACATAACAAACCAGTGGTGGCTCTGCATAACATAACAAACTAGTGGTGGCTCTGCATAACATAACAAAACAGTGGTGGCTCTGCATAACATAGCAAACCAGTGGTGGCTCTGCATAACATAACAAACCAGTGGTGGCTCTGCATAACATAGCAAACCAGTGGTGGTTCTGCATAACATAACAAACTAGTGGTGGCTCTGCATAACATAGCAAACCAGTGGTGGTTCTGCATAACATAACAAACTAGTGGTGTCTCTGCATAACATAGCAAACCAGTGGTGGCTCTGCATAACATAACAAACTAGTTGTGGCTCTGCATAACAAAACAAACTAGTGGTGACTCTGCATAACATAACAAACTAGTAGTGGCTCTGCATAACATAGCAAACCAGTGGTGGCTCTGCATAACATAACAAACCAGTGGTGACTCTGCATAACATAACAAACTAGTGATGTCTCTGCATAACATAGCAAACCACTGGTGGCTCTGCATAACATAGCAAACTAGTAGTGGCTCTGCATAACATAACAAACCAGTGGTGGCTCTGCATAACATAACAAACCAGTGGTGGCTCTGCATAACATAACAAACTAGTGGTGGCTCTGCATAACATAACAAACCAGTGGTGGCTCTGCATAACATAGCAAACCAGTGGTGGCTCTGCATAACATAGCAAAACAGTGGTGGTTCTGCATAACATAGCAAACCAGTGGTGGCTCTGCATAACATAACAAACTAGTGGTGGCTCTGCATAACATAGCAAACCAGTGGTGGTTCTGCATAACAAAACAAACTAGTGGTGGCTCTGCATAACATAGCAAACCAGTGGTGGTTCTGCATAACATAACAAACTAGTGGTGGCTCTGCATAACATAGCAAACCAGTGGTGGTTCTGCATAACATAACAAACTAGTGGTGGCTCTGCATAACATAGCAAACCAGTGGTGGCTCTGCATAACATAACAAACTAGTTGTGGCTCTGCATAACAAAACAAACTAGTGGTGACTCTGCATAACATAACAAACCAGTGGTGGCTCTGCATAACATAACAAACCAGTGGTGACTCTGCATAACATAACAAACTAGTGATGTCTATGCATAACATAGCAAACCACTGGTGGCTCTGCATAACATAGCAAACTAGTAGTGGCTCTGCATAACATAACAAACCAGTGGTGGCTCTGCATAACATAACAAACCAGTGGTGGCGCTGCATAACATAACAAACTAGTGGTGGCTCTGCATAACATAACAAACTAGTGGTGGCTCTGCATAACATAACAAACCAGTGGTGGCTCTGCATAACATAGCAAACCAGTGGTGGCTCTGCATAACATAGCAAAACAGTGGTGGTTCTGCATAACATAGCAAACCAGTGGTGGCTCTGCATAACATAACAAACTAGTGGTGGCTCTGCATAACATAGCAAACCAGTGGTGGCTCTGCATAACATAACAAACTAGTGGTGTCTCTGCATAACATAGCAAACCAGTGGTGGCTCTGCATAACATAACAAACTAGTTGTGGCTCTGCATAACAAAACATACTAGTGGTGGCTCTGCATAACATAACAAACTAGTAGTGGCTCTGCATAACATAGCAAACCAGTGGTGGCTCTGCATAACATAACAAACCAGTGGTGGCTCTGCATAACATAACAAACCAGTGGTGGCTCTGCATAACATAACAAACTAGTGATGTCTCTGCATAACATAGCAAACCACTGGTGGCTCAGCATAACATAACAAACTAGTAGTTGCTCTGCATAACATAACAAACCAATGGTGGCTCTGCATAACATAACAAACCAGTGGTGGCGCTGCATAACATAACAAATTAGTGGTGGCTCTGCATAACATAGCAAACCAGTGGTGGCTCTGCATAACATAACAAACCAGTGGTGGCTCTGCATAACATAGCAAACCAGTGGTGGCTCTGCATAACATAGCAAAACAGTGGTGGTTCTGCATAACATAACAAACCAGTGGTGGCTCTGCATAAAATAACAAGCTAGTGGTGGCTCTGCATAACATAGCAAACCAGTGGTGGCTCTGCATAACATAGCAAACCAGTGGTGGCTCTGCATAACATAACAAACCAGTGGTGGCTCTGTATAACATAGCAAACTAGTGGTGGCTCTGTATAACATAGCAAACCAGTGGTGGCTCTGCATAACATAGCAAACCAGTGGTGGCTCTGCATAACATAACAAACCAGCGGTGGCTCTGTATAACATAGCAAACCAGTGGTGGCTCTGCATAACATAGCAAACCAGTGGTGGTTCTGCATAACATAACAAACCAGTGGTGGCTCTGCATAACATAACAAACCAGTGGTGGCTCTGCATAACATAACAAACTAGTTGTGGCTCTGCATAACATAGCAAACCAGTGGTGGTTCTGCATAACATAGCAAGCCAGTGGTGGCTCTGCATAGCATAGCAAGCTAGTGGTGGCTCTGCATAACAAAACAAACTAGTTGTGGCTCTGCATAACTTAGCAAACCAGTGGTGGCTCTGCATAGCATAGCATGCTAGTGGTGGTTCTGCATAACATGGCAAACCAGTGATGGCTCTGCATAGCATAGCAAGCTAGTGGTGGCTCTGCATAACAAAACAAACTAGTGGTGGCTCTGCATAGCATAGCAAGCTAGTGGTGGCTCTGCATAACAAAACAAACTAGTAGTGGCTCTGCATAACATAACAAACCAGTGGGGGCTCTGCATAACAAAACAAACTAGTGGTGGCTCTGCATAACATAACAAACTAGTCGTGGCTTTGCATAACATAACAAACCAGTGGTGTCCCTGCATAACAAAACAAACTAGTGGTGGCTCTGCATAACATAACAAACTAGTAGTGGCTCTGCATAACATAACAAACTAGTGGTGGCTCTGCATAACATAACAAACCAGTGGTGGCTCTGCATAACATAACAAACTAGTGGTGGCTCTGCATAACATAACAAAACAGTGGTGGCTCTGCATAACATAGCAAACCAGTGGTGGCTCTGCATAACATAACAAACCAGTGGTGGCTCTGCATAACATAGCAAACCAGTGGTGGTTCTGCATAACATAACAAACTAGTGGTGGCTCTGCATAACATAGCAAACCAGTGGTGGTTCTGCATAACATAACAAACTAGTGGTGTCTCTGCATAACATAGCAAACCAGTGGTGGCTCTGCATAACATAACAAACTAGTTGTGGCTCTGCATAACAAAACAAACTAGTGGTGACTCTGCATAACATAACAAACTAGTAGTGGCTCTGCATAACATAGCAAACCAGTGGTGGCTCTGCATAACATAACAAACCAGTGGTGACTCTGCATAACATAACAAACTAGTGATGTCTCTGCATAACATAGCAAACCACTGGTGGCTCTGCATAACATAGCAAACTAGTAGTGGCTCTGCATAACATAACAAACCAGTGGTGGCTCTGCATAACATAACAAACCAGTGGTGGCTCTGCATAACATAACAAACTAGTGGTGGCTCTGCATAACATAACAAACCAGTGGTGGCTCTGCATAACATAGCAAACCAGTGGTGGCTCTGCATAACATAGCAAAACAGTGGTGGTTCTGCATAACATAGCAAACCAGTGGTGGCTCTGCATAACATAACAAACTAGTGGTGGCTCTGCATAACATAGCAAACCAGTGGTGGTTCTGCATAACAAAACAAACTAGTGGTGGCTCTGCATAACATAGCAAACCAGTGGTGGTTCTGCATAACATAACAAACTAGTGGTGGCTCTGCATAACATAGCAAACCAGTGGTGGTTCTGCATAACATAACAAACTAGTGGTGGCTCTGCATAACATAGCAAACCAGTGGTGGCTCTGCATAACATAACAAACTAGTTGTGGCTCTGCATAACAAAACAAACTAGTGGTGACTCTGCATAACATAACAAACTAGTAGTGGCTCTGCATAACATAGCAAACCAGTGGTGGCTCTGCATAACATAACAAACCAGTGGTGACTCTGCATAACATAACAAACTAGTGATGTCTATGCATAACATAGCAAACCACTGGTGGCTCTGCATAACATAGCAAACTAGTAGTGGCTCTGCATAACATAACAAACCAGTGGTGGCTCTGCATAACATAACAAACCAGTGGTGGCGCTGCATAACATAACAAACTAGTGGTGGCTCTGCATAACATAACAAACTAGTGGTGGCTCTGCATAACATAACAAACCAGTGGTGGCTCTGCATAACATAGCAAACCAGTGGTGGCTCTGCATAACATAGCAAAACAGTGGTGGTTCTGCATAACATAGCAAACCAGTGGTGGCTCTGCATAACATAACAAACTAGTGGTGGCTCTGCATAACATAGCAAACCAGTGGTGGCTCTGCATAACATAACAAACTAGTGGTGTCTCTGCATAACATAGCAAACCAGTGGTGGCTCTGCATAACATAACAAACTAGTTGTGGCTCTGCATAACAAAACATACTAGTGGTGGCTCTGCATAACATAACAAACTAGTAGTGGCTCTGCATAACATAGCAAACCAGTGGTGGCTCTGCATAACATAACAAACCAGTGGTGGCTCTGCATAACATAACAAACCAGTGGTGGCTCTGCATAACATAACAAACTAGTGATGTCTCTGCATAACATAGCAAACCACTGGTGGCTCTGCATAACATAACAAACTAGTAGTTGCTCTGCATAACATAACAAACCAATGGTGGCTCTGCATAACATAACAAACCAGTGGTGGCGCTGCATAACATAACAAATTAGTGGTGGCTCTGCATAACATAGCAAACCAGTGGTGGCTCTGCATAACATAACAAACCAGTGGTGGCTCTGCATAACATAGCAAACCAGTGGTGGCTCTGCATAACATAGCAAAACAGTGGTGGTTCTGCATAACATAACAAACCAGTGGTGGTTCTGCATAAAATAACAAGCTAGTGGTGGCTCTGCATAACATAGCAAACCAGTGGTGGCTCTGCATAACATAGCAAACCAGTGGTGGCTCTGCATAACATAACAAACCAGTGGTGGCTCTGTATAACATAGCAAACTAGTGGTGGCTCTGTATAACATAGCAAACCAGTGGTGGCTCTGCATAACATAGCAAACCAGTGGTGGCTCTGCATAACATAACAAACCAGCGGTGGCTCTGTATAACATAGCAAACCAGTGGTGGCTCTGCATAACATAGCAAACCAGTGGTGGTTCTGCATAACATAACAAACCAGTGGTGGCTCTGCATAACATAACAAACCAGTGGTGGCTCTGCATAACATAACAAACTAGTAGTGGCTCTGCATAACATAGCAAACCAGTGGTGGTTCTGCATAACATAGCAAGCCAGTGGTGGCTCTGCATAGCATAGCAAGCTAGTGGTGGCTCTGCATAACAAAACAAACTAGTGGTGGCTCTGCATAACATAGCAAACCAGTGGTGACTCTGCATAACAAAACAAACAAGTGGTGGCTCTGCATAGCATGGCAAGCTAGTGGTGGCTCTGCATAACAAAACAAACTAGTAGTGGCTCTGCATAACATAGCAAACCAGTGGTGGCTCTGCATAACATAACAAACCAGTGGTGGCTCTGCATAACAAAACAAACTAGTGGTGGCTCTGCATAACAAACCAGTGGTGGCTCTGCATAACAAAACAATCTAGTGATGGCTCTGCATAACATAGCAAACCAGTGGTGGCTCTGCGTAATGAATCACCCATTGGTGACAATATATAAAAACATGGACCTGGAGGCAGGATGACTTCTTTTCCTTTTCACCATTATATCCATACTGATACTATTTTGAATTTAGTGATGACAATGTACATTTATACACTAATAAACACAACATTTTGGAGACAACATTTGTAGGTTGTCTCCAACTAGTGCCCATCAGCCCCATTTATATCCTATAGGCTGTGGGTGGAGGCTAGTCCCACTGCTGTCACTTGCTCCAACAAATTTTATGAAGGCTTTTAAAGTTTTGCATAGAATGTAGGGGCTGTGCAGTGAGATTCCCGGCTACTCTGGCTGACGTACACTCTGTGCCTCTTTATGTGTTAGTAGAGTCCCCTGCTTTTTATAGCCATTATGCCACCACATATAGACCCTACTATAAAGCCCAATAAAAATATTTACACATTAAAAAAAAGAGAAAAATGAGGCCATACACTACATTTGCACCCCGTCTGCAGGGTTGCCCTAAGGCAGTCGCCTCTATTGTAGCACCGGCCCTGTGTTGTATCCTAAATATCCTTCTTTGCTGTAGCCAATTAGGGACAGTTAATGGGTCATTAGAGTGTGCATGCAATGACTGTGGGGACTATAACAGTGTCAAGTCTGGAGTCTGCTTTCTCTGCACCACTTTTAATAAAAACTGAAATGTCAGAATTTCTGGAGAGCACCATTAAAATAATAAGAAGGTCCCGGTCCAAAGCTTTACTACTACTGATGATGAGGCAGCAGAAAAGGGTCAGAGGGCACTTGGCATATTACATTGGTACACATCTACTTAACCCCTTCTGAGTCCCTATAATATGGAGCTGAAGCAGGGTAAACCTTTGTACACTCTCACAAAGGGACCCGGCAACTTCCCCTTGTCACGGATTCCACCTGTCTCATTTGCTGCTGAAGTGTTTTTTTTTATATACTGTTGCTGTAAGTAAGATGGGGGCAGATTACCATGTCCACAGCAATGTCATGTAGATCAGATGCTGGAGCATACAACACGTGTTCATACGGGTTAAACTATTTTCTGTTTCCTTTTTATGAATGGCTAACAAAATCTGTGTATACATGACCCCTAAGGACTTGTACTGTAGGGCAATGAGTAAGCACTCCAGTGATTGATCTTTTGAATCTTCCAAATAGTTTTACTACTTTATTCCAATCTCAGGGATATAATACAAGATGTTCCATGGAACTATAAGCTGATGAGAGCTGATGCTGTGGTCTAATTATTCCCATGATAAAGGACTTTATTAGGGTCAAAAGTTCCCCCCTGCTTATGACAACCTAATCTGTTTAGCTAAACAATTTGTGTTATTTATGTTTTATAGATAATGTTTTGTTTGTTGCAATGACAATTTTGGGGACAGTGGTGCAATTGTTGGCTACAAATGATTTGACTCTCAAGTTCACTTATGAAACTCACAAAACTGAAATTTCTTACTTAGACATTGTCCTTATTGGTGATATTATGTAAGGAAAATTGTCTGCTGCTTTATACAGGAAACCAGTTGAATCAAATTTATTACTACTTGACATTGGCATACGTGGCAAACCAGTTTTGGAATTGCCATGGGACAATTTATTGTTGTGAATTTATATTATTTTGACTCTTAAAAGCTTTACACATCAGTGACAGATATTGAGTAATTATCCTTTATCCAGACAGCATACTAAGTTGTGTAGAGAACATTTAGTTATGTTGCAAAAATGAATAAGGAAACTTTAGCTGAGTTATTGTTGTTGGCGACGGTTGTTGGCACATGTAAAGTACTTACAACTCATTTTTTCTCTAGGTTTATTTAATTCCTTATTTTGTTTCTAAAGCGGTCCGAAAATGTTATCAGTTGTCATAGATAACCCTACACCAATTTACATTTAATGTTCAACAAATTTATAGTTTCTGGAACAACTTTTGCTTTAAAAAAAAAAAAAAAAAAAAAAGGTTGCTTAGCAACTCTAATCCAAAGGTAAATAAGACTTCAGGGTATATTTATCAAATGGCGGGCAGGCATGATTCGCTGTAATGAATCATGTTCGCCCAACATCACTAAATGCTGACAGCATACGCTTGTCTTGTGAAATGCTTGTGTAATGCCGCCCCCTGCACTTTCGCGGTCAATTGGCCGCTAGCAGGGGGTGTCAATCATCCCAATTGGATCGAATCGGGATGATTACAGTCTGCCACCTAAAAGAACCACTGATTCTTAACTTAGGTTATCGGCGAGCTGGAAACCTTGGGCGTAGAAAACAGCATCCGCTGCTTAATAAATCTACCCCTTCATCTATAATTAAATTAGCTGTGATAGACACAAATGCGTTTAAAAATATGAAATAAACTATTTAAGCTACATTTGTCCTGATTAATTCATAAGTTACTCTCCACAATTTCTTTTATGTATATTAATAAATGCTTTAATTACTTTTTTTTTTTTAACATAATTTGTATTGATATTTTACATATTACAAAAACAATGAACAATGCAAAGGTTGTCCGGTACATAAACAATAAGCAGTTAAAGGGACACTGAACTCAATTTTTTTTTCTTTCATGATTCAGATAGAGCATAAGAAATTTTAAGCAACTTTCTAATTTACTCCTATTATCAATTTTTCTTCGTTCTCTTGCTAGCTTTATTTTAAAAGCAGGAATGTAAATCTTAGTAGCCAGCCCCTTTTAGGTTCAGCACCATGGATAGTGCTTGCTTATTGAAGGCTTACATTTACCCACCAATAAGCAAACATAACCCAGGTTCTCAGCCAAAAATGGGCCGGCTCCTATGCATTAAATTTCTAATTCACAAAATAAAAAATTTGGGTTTAGTGTCCCTTTAAGCTTCAGCTGTAGGGATCTGTGAAAGCAGTATCTGTATATGACAAAACTGACATTCTCTTTTAGAGTGTCTAAGCAGGCCTCGAGGTTATACCTTGGGGGTCTTTATTAGTTTGTCTTTAAAAATGAAGGAATAGGGTAGCAGATGGTCGGTAGGGCTGGCGGTAGACTCTTAGGGGTTGTGTCATTTGTTTTTTTTTTGGGTTCTGAAGTATCCATATTCTTCAAGGATTAAGGTGTCTTGCATGTGGGTAATCCACTGCTATAGACGGGGTGGTGAGTTTTTTTCCAGTTCCTTGCAATTAAAGTCTTTGCAGAGATTAAGGAGAACTGCAGTAACCTAAGGCGGAGTTTGCTTGTATTCTGGGACAGTAAGTTTAATAGCGCTATGGATGGGTTTATGGTGAATAGGGGTTCTAACAGGGCTGGAGGAAATTCTCTAAAGATGCCCAAAAAGGTCTAAACTTAGGGCAGCTCCACCATATGTGGAGCATAGCTCCTTTTGTTCCACATCCCCACCAAAATTTATCGGAAGAGATAGGGTGGATGCTTTTTATACACGTTGGCGTTAAGTACCCACCCGTTAGCATCTTATAATTTAGTCCTAATAGTTTAGTAGAGGTCGATGATTCTTTAGAATATTGAAAGATTTGTCTCCAGGCCTGGGGGTCTAATTCCGTGTTGAGTTCTAAATGCCGCTTATGTACGAAGGGGGAAACCTGGGTGTTTTGGTCAGTGGTTAAAATTGATTTTGCTGTGGCTAATGAATGCCTTAGTTAAAATTTTACTGTCCGATGTACATAACATTTCAAAGGGTGTTAGGGATCTGGTCAGGTTAGGTTTGTACGTGGATGTGTGTAGGAGATGCTGTAGTTGTCTGTATTTGAGCCATTGTGTGAAGACACCATTAAGTATGTATTTCATGTTGGCTATTGGCTTTAACTGTGGGCCATTTAGTAGTTTACAAATAGGGACTGTGTAACCTAATTCAGATTGTGTTGGTGAGATAACAGCGTATGCCAAACCTCCCATTAGTTCTGGGTTTGGGGAAATCAGGGTAAGTGGGGATTTCATTGTTGTAATGTGCAGAATTTTGTGTGTGATTTTATCTTAAATATGGAAGACCCTTATATAGAGGGGATAGAGTTTAGTTGGTTTGGGCCTGTGAGGTTTAGGGATCCAACATAGTGCTCCTACATTAGGGGCTCTAAGGATATGTGAGTCTATTGTAATCCAGGCTTTTATTTGAGAGTTTCTGTGCCAATCTAGTGTCCTTTGCAGACATGTAGTTTTGTAATATTTTTCAAGATTGGAGTACCGTTGTGTTGTGGAAGTGTTTTGTTAGATTTTTTTCCAGGTGCTACTGCTCACAGAGATTTAAATTGTATTTTAAGAATTGTTAAGGCAGCTAGAAAGAACAGGAAGTTAGATGTTATTGTTCACCTAGGTACAAATGATCTGGCTAGCAATGATGCTGTTGCTGTGCAAAATATTTTTCTTTAAACTATGAAATTGCATCTGTGTCTTTTTCTGCTGTTTTACCTGGTATGGACAGAAAGGAGGAAGACTGCAGTGGTACTGGGAGAGAGGATATGCTTTGTAAGCTATCAAAGCCCTGTTTGGCATGATTGTACATTGTATTGAGTTTTAAAGGGACAAGAGTTTTGAGTAAAGAATTTAAAGACTTTATTAGTGGCAATTTAAACTAGAGGAGGGGGACAGTGTTAACCCCTTAACAACCACAACGTACCCTGTACATCACTGTATTATGACTTCCCTCCCTCCGCCAGGCCCACTGAAAAAAAATGCAGTCTCGCCACTGGCGGCAAGACAGCACTATCAAAAAACAAGCCCCATTAAAAGACCAGAGACATACAGGGTACGTCGCTGGTCATTAAGGGGTTAACATGCCCACCTGTCACCCAGAGCATGACAAAACTGTTAACCAAAGTTTACATTCTAGTTTATTTAATGAAAAAAAAACACTACTCTTAGGCAGAAGACTTTGAATAATGTAGGCAGGGGATGTATTGACCATGCAAAAGGATTTGAGAATTATAGAAATGTTCTTCGTGCAATTTGCAGAAATGCCTAACGTTTAGTAAATAAATTACCTGAACTTACTGCAGTAATGATCCGACATAAGTTTAATTTAGTAGCTATAACAGAGACATGGTACAATGACTCTCATGACTGGGAAACTGTAATTTAAACACTTGGTTCCCTTCAGCACCTGCCGGTTCTGCTTGAGCAGAAATGATTGAACCTGTAGTTCATTTCCAGAAGTGTGTACCATATGATACAACTCACCTCCCCCAATACAAAATCAATACTTTGTATATACGTGTACGGCTAAGAGTAGCCAGAGTTTTTTTTTAATTGGCCATTCCGCCTCCAAGTGTGAGAGAAACAAAACGTAAAAAGTTAGTAGGGTGTAACGTTACCGGTCTTAGGGGAGCCAGGGGACAACTTCCTCAAATATCCTCGGCATACGCACCACGAAAATATCCTCGGCATACACACCACAATGTCTCCTTAACCTGGGACCAGAACTCTTCAGCTCCCCTCCTCGGCATGCCGTCTCTCACCATCTCACTCCAATGACGTCACCGTTGCTCCGCTTCGAAATAAGGGATAGGGGGAGGGAGTTCCAACCACACTCAAGAGGTAATTCTGAATGTGCTCAGCTGCTAGTTTCCACCGATAGACCAACACAAAGATAGTAGGCTGCTAAGGCTGGAGCACCAGTTACAGAATAAAACTTGATATAAAATATAATATCACAATAAGTGATAGCAAGTGAAGGATGTTGCCTAAACGTGTCAGCAGGTTACAGAGGGAATCAGCACATATGCTCCATCCTTCACTTGCCATCACTTATTGTGATATGATATTTTATATCAAGTTTTATTCTGTAACTGGTGCTCCAGCCTACTATCTTTGTGTTGGGAAACTGTCATACCTAGTTACATTTTAGGAGAGTTGCTAGTAAGACTCAAGACTGATGACAGAGTAGTGGAATGAGATAAACAAATAGCAAACTGTTTAACCCCTTAATGACCACAGCACTTTTCCATTTTCTGTCCGTTTGGGACCAAGGCTATTTTTACATTTTTGCGGTGTTTGTGTTTAGCTGTAATTTTCCTCTTACTCATTTACTGTACCCACACATATTATATACCGTTTTTCTCGCCATTAAATTAACTTTCTAAAAATACCATTATTTTCATCATATCTTATAATTTACTATAAAAAAAAATTATAAAATATGAGGAAAAAATGGAAAAAAAACACACTTTTTTTAACTTTGACCCCCAAAATCTGTTACACATCTACAACCACCAAAAAAAAACATGCTAAATAGTTTCTAAATTTTGTCCTGAGTTTAGAAATACCTAATATTTACATGTTCTTTGCTTTTTTTGAAAGCTATAGGGCCATAAATACAAGTAGCATTTTGCTATTTCCAAACTACTTTTTTTCAAAATTAGCGCTAGTTACATTGGAACACTAATATCTTTCAGGAATCCCTGAATATCAATTGACATGTATATATTTTTTTTTAGAAATTTTTTCAACACCTCTGAGTGAAACAAAAATAGAGCCCAATAATCGAAAAAACAGTAAGGCTGATGAAATATGTGTTAAAACTTCACCTTTTATTGAAATTCCGTGAGTAAAAAGACAAAGGCACAGCACACAGACTTTGTCTTTTTACTCACGGAATTTCAATAAAAGGTGAAGTTTTAACACATATTTCATCAGCCTTACTGTTTTTTCGATTATTGGGCTCTATTTTTGTTTCACTCAGAGGTGTTGAAAAAATTTCTGTTTACTCATTACTACAAACGAGGGCTTAGCAGGGGAGCCCTTCCCAACACCTGTGGAACAAGCCGGGATGCTGCTATGAACACAGGCAGTATCTGTGACTGTTGCAACAAATTGCACTACTAAAAGTGGATATAACAGTTCCGTTTTCCTGGATCTCATCTGACATCGGATATCATTCTCAGAATCAAGTGAGTTTGTTACACTTTTTCTTATTTGCTAGAACTATCTGGCTTATGTCTTATTTACAACGATGAGTCTTGCGAATGTAAGGGGTTAACGGTTCTTGTAATCAATTGCCACAGTTCAACACAGGTTTACCACAATTGTTTCATAATTGGATAAAGCGATACATTGTCTCAGCTAGCACACATAGATACATTGTGCTGCTTACTCAACATTATTTTGTGCTTTTGATCCTTATATTGAATTGCACAGCCCGAGCTGTTTGTTTGCATTTATATTTTTTTTTAGAAGACATCCCAAAGTATTAATCTAGGCCAATTTTGGTATATTTCATGCCACCATTTCACCGCCAAATGCGATCAAATACAAAATATCGTTCACTTTTTCACAAATTTTTTCACAAACTTTCGGTTTCTCACTGAAATTATTTACAAACAGCTTGTGCAATTATGGCACAAATGGTTGTAAATGCTTCTCTGGGATCCCCTTTGTTCAGAAATAGCAGACATATATGGCTTTGGCATTGCTTTTTGGTAATTAGAAGGCCGCTAAATGCCGCTGCGCACCACACGTGTATTATGCCCAGCAATGCAGGGGTTAATTAGGGAGCTTGTATGGTTAATTTTAGCTTTAGTGTAGTGTAGTAGACAACCCAAAGTAATGATCTAGGCCCATTTTGGTATATTTCATGCCACCATTTCACCGCCAAATGCGATCAAATAAAAAAAAAAACGTTAAATTTTTCACAATTTTAGGTTTCTCACTGAAATCATTTACAAACAGCTTGTGCAATTATGGCACAAATGGTTGTAAATGCTTCTCTGGGATCCCCTTTGTTCAGAAATAGCAGATATATATGACTTTGGCGTTGCTTTCTGGTAATTAGAAGGCCGCAAAATGCTGCTGCGCATCACACGTGTATTATGGCTAGCAGTGAAGGGGTTAATTAGGAAGTTTGTAGGGAGCTTGCAGGGTTAATTTTAGCTTTAGTGTAGAGATCAGCCTCCCACCTGACACATCAGACCCCCTGATCCCTCCCAAACAGCTCCCTTCCCTCCCCCACCCCACAATTGTCCCCCCCCATCTTAAGTACTGGCAGAAAGTCTGCCAGTACTAAAATAAAAGCTTTTTGGGGGGTTTAGGTTTTTTTTTTAAAAAAAATAATAATTATTCTGCTGTATAGGACCCCCCTTAGCCTCCAACCTCCCTGATCCCCCCCAAAACAGCTTTGTAACCTTCCCTATCTGCCTTATTGGGGCCATCTTGGGTACTGGCAGCTGTCTGCCAGTACCCAGCTTACACAAAAAAGTGCTTTTTTTTCTTATTTTTTTTTTTCTGTAGTGTAGCAAGCCCCAAACCCCCCCCCCACCAAAAACCCCAACCACCTCATTGATCGTTTTTTTTTAAAGTAATATTAAAATGATTGCAACTTTTTCTGTAGTGTAGCGGTTCCCACCCGCTCCCTCCCCGTGCACGCGCCCGCCCCCGCCCTCCCGTGCACGCGCGCGCGTCCGTGCGCGCCCCCGGGCATCCCCGCCCACGATCCCGCCCCCCTCCACATCTCCAGGGCCATCGATGGCCGCCACCCGCCTCCCGGTAATGCTCCCACCCACCAACGAAGGAAGCCACCGATCTCCGGTGCAGAGAGGGCCACAGAGTGGCTCTCTCTGCATCGGATGGCTTCAAAAGGTTATTGCAGGATGCCTCCATATCGAGGCATCACTGCAATAACCGGAAAGCAGCTGGAAGCAAACAGGATCGCTTCCAGCTGCTTTCCACACCGAGGACATGCAGGGTACGTCCTCAGGCATTAACTGCCTTTTTTTTGAGGACGTACCCTGCACGTCCTCGGTCGTTAAGGGGTTAAATGATTACTTTTGTTCAGTCTTTTCAACAGATTGTAAAGATAGTGAGATTCTATTAATGGATGTTACTTTAAATGATAATGTGAGTAGTACTTTTCGTTTTACAGAGGAAGAGATTTTAAGGGCTTTATAAAAAATAAAAGCAAATAAGTCTGTGGGTTCAGATAATATTCACCCAAGGGTTCTAAGAGAACTTAGATCTGTGATAGCTACTCCATTAGCTGATTTATTTAATCAGTCACTGTTAACAGGAATTGTTCCAAAAGACTGCTAGAAGATCATGTCAGACTAATCTGATTGATTTCTTTGCCCATGTAACTAAACTAATAGACCAGGGGATAGCCGTAGATGTTGCATATCTAGATTTTAGCAAAGCATTTGACACTGTCCCACACAAGAAACTTAAAGGGACACTGAACCCAAATTTTTTCTTTTGTGATTCAGATAGAGCATGCAATTTTAAACAACTTTCTAATTTACTCCTATTATCAATTTTTCTTCATTCTCTTGCTTTCTTTATTTGAAAAAGAAGGCATTTAAGCTATTTTTTTGGTTCAGAAACCATGGACAGCACTTGTTTATTGGTAGGTGAATTTACCCACCAATCAGCAAGAACAACACAGTGTGTTCACCAAAAATGGGCCGGCATCTAAACTTACATTCTTGCATTTCAAATAAAGATACCAAGAGAATGAAGAAAATTTGATAATAGGAGTAAATTAGAAAGTTGCTTAAAATTGCATGCTCTATCTGAATCACAAAAGAAAACATTTGGGTTCAGTGTCCATTTAAGTAATACCAGTGCTGGGAAGCATTATACTTACAAGAGTGCGCTTTCATAGGCTCCAATGGGAGCATCATTCTCATGCTGTCAGAGACAGCCTATTACGGTCAGTACAGCAATGAAATAAGCACATAAAGCTGCACCCAGGTGGTAAATCGCCCTAAAACAGGCTAACAATGGTATTGAGCTGGTTGTTCATTCCTGTGAGTGTGCTTCTCTCTGTGTGTATTTAGTTTCCAATAGGGAAAAAGGGGCAACCAGACGTGGACTCCTTGCTCAGTGTGCTTAGAGGAATATCGCTACACCTAACTGATGAGTCCCAATGAATTATGAAACGATCATCTGGGGTTGCTGTGTTCCTTGTTCAGAGAGGAATTGCCTGGTATTTCAGCGCTGGACTGACCGTAATAGGCGGGATCAGACTGATATACTACAGGAAAGTTCTACTCTGTGAAAAGCATTACTGGGCTAAAAGAAGCTGCACCCAGGTGGTAAATTGCATTAGAACAGGCTAACAATGTTATTGAGCCGGTTGTTCGTTCCTGTGAGTGCACTTCTCTCTGTATGTATTTAGTCTCCCTAAGGGAAAAAGGGGCAACTAGATATAGACTCTTTGCTCAGTGTGCTTAGAGGAATATGGCTACACCTAACTGACGAGACCCAATGAATTGTGAAATGATCACCTGGGATTGCTGTGTTCCTTGTTCAGAGAGGAATTGTCTGGTATTTCGTTGCTGGACTGACCGTAATAGGCAGAATCAGACTGATTTACTACAGAAAAATTATTCTACTCTGTGAAAAGCATTACTGGGCTAAAAGAAGCTGCACGCAGGTGGTAAATCGCCATAGAACAGGCTAACAATTTTATTGAGCTGGTTGTTCGTTCCTGTGAGTGTGCTTCTCTGTGTGTGTATACTGTATATATATATATATATATATATATATATATATATATATATGTGTGTGTGTGTGTGTTAATATGTGTATATACATATATTAGCACATAAATATATATGTATATAAGCATATACATATATATTTATTGGGAACACACAGTTCCCATAGACTGCTATGTAAAGGCACTTTTCAGTGCCATTTTCTTTCTAACACCACACAGTCGGTAACTTTAGCCCCGAACAAATGCTAAGTGCAGTTTTTTTTTTGTTTTGTTTTTTTTAAATCCTACATTTAAAAGACAAAAAGAAAAAGAAAATGAACACTTAAGTTTGGGGGCATTTGGGGCACATTTAGAAAATTAACCAGAAGTCTTACCTCTAGTTAATTTACTGAGCGCTTATTGCTACCTCAAGCTAATTGCTAATGGTAACAATAACCAGCCACTTGTAATTGCGATAATTTAGCGTTCCACCTGTAATCTAGTCCAAAATGTATTGCCTTAGAGTAGATGCTAAGGTTGTTAAGTGGTAGAATATACAACAATTGGTGGAGCCACACACAAATCCCAATAGTGAATTGTGTCCAAAAGGAAGAGGTGCGCCTATTTTATGCTGCTCACTGTAATATATAATATGTGGGGAACTGGACAGTCCCAGATACACCAATTGGAGTGTAAGAATGTGTGTTAACAGGGAATTCTATTTGACAATAAAACTCTAGTGGATATAATGTGAAATATAAAAAATAAAATATAAATGGAATGGATAATATATATAATCTACTATATGTATGATAAATAACAAAAGTAATCCTTAAGGCAATCCTTAAGTCAAAACCTGTTACAATAAAAAGGTCCAATAAGAGTCCAATAATGCGATCTGCCCAATGTGGTAATCTTCTTGATACAAAAACTTCAGATGAACCCCATCAGATGGCTGCTTTCTCCGTAAGATAGTGGATATAATAAAACAAGTCCTAGAAGACAAAAAGAAGAGGCGCTCTTGGTGCAGACAACCCTAAAAATGTATGTGGTAACACTAGTGTTGGTGATAAGAACGGTACTCACAAGTGTAATTGCACATGCAGTGCAATATCTGGCGAGCCGAAGCTTCAGAGCCGCTCAGCTGACTCAATCCTGGCCGGTCTGCTATGTGGAGCCGCTACAAACCCTCAAGTAGTCCGATATGCCAGTATATACACCTGGAATACAAATAAGAGGAGGCGCCCTTGGTGCAGAGTGATCTGATGCTACGGGACAAACAACGTAAAACAGTGGAATGATACTCACAAGGGGGATTGCACAGCCAGTGCAATATCGAGCAAGCCGAAGCTTCAGAGCCGTTCGGCTGACTCCCTAAAGGCAAATCAGCTGTTCCAAAGTAATCCGAAAAGATTCTCAAACTGGCAGCTGCTGTTCCACAAAAATAACCGCTTGTATGGAGATCAAGCTTTCTTAGTCTGTACTATTAGGCATCTCTAAATGGCAAGCGATAGGTCCCCAAACGTATAAGAATAGAATGATTTGTTCATAGGCAAGGTAGTGCTAATAAAATCACTTTTATTAAAAACAAATCATTCTATTCTTATACGTTTGGGGACCTATCGCTTGCCATTTAGAGCCGCCTAATAGTACAGACTAAGAAAGCTTGATCTCCATACAAGCGGTTATTTTTGTGGAACAGCAGCTGCCAGTTTGAGGATCTTTTCGGCTTACTTTGGAACAGCTGATTTGCCTTTAGGGAGTCAGCTGAACGGCTCTGAAGCTTCGGCTTGCTCGATATTGCACTGGCTGTGCAATCCCCCTTGTGAGTATCATTCCACTGTTTTACATTGTTTGTCCCGTAGCATCGGATCACTCTGCACCAAGGGCGCCTCCTCTTATTTGTATTCCAGGTGTATATACTGGCATATCGGACTACTTGAGGGTTTGTAGCGGCTCCACATAGCATACCGGCCAGGATTGAGTCAGCTGAGCGGCTCTGAAGCTTCGGCTCGCCAGATATTGCACTGCATGTGCAATTACACTTGTGAGTACCGTTCTTATCACCAACACTAGTGTTACCACATACATTTTTAGGGTTGTCTGCACCAAGAGCGCCTCTTCTTTTTGTCTTCTAGGACTTGTTTTATTATAAGTGGTAGAATGCTGGTTTAAGGATAGAAGTCAAAGGGTTTCAATTAATGGAGTGCATTCAAATGAGGGGGGAGTTACTAGCTGTGTGCCCCAAGGGTCTGTTCTTGGGCCTGTTTTGTTTAACATGTTCATCAGTAATTGTCATGAATACTTCATGATTTAGATGGTAAAGGGGTCATTTTCTGTAGCTGGTGTGCTAAAAACATTTGTTTTTCCAGACGAAATGTATTGGTGTGTTTTCCCTTTGATAGGCCAGACCCTAATAAACAGTTTCTAAGTTCCACTTGACCAAATGTTATTGCATGCATCAAGCCAGTAAAAGTGTCAGCACAAGAGGCAAAAAGCAGTGCCCTCTTCCCAGAGCTAGATAAGGTCAATAAGAGGACACAAGTACACTGTGAGACTTGCTTTTAACCATGTTATGACACTAGATGAAGAAAATATGACAACCATGTCATATTTGGGGGCCGATTTAACATTGTGCGGGCGGACATGAAGGCTTGAGGGAAACTGCTACATTCGCAGCATAATAAATCGGCCCCTTGGTTCCAAGCTAATTCTCGTGATGTCATTGGGAAATTGCTTATATAGGTGTATGTGCTGAATATGCATATCAGAAGTTATAAGGTGTTCAATAATTTCATGCAAAGACTCAGAACTTGTCATAAAGAGAGGAGTGGATATTTCTGGCAAAAGAGGGGAGTGAATATTTCTGGCCCTCTGGAAAGTGGATGGGTCAAGCAATTTGATATCAGAGAAACAAGTATAACATTTTGTGTTTGACAATTCTAGTTGTTCATTCTTACATGGGAGGCAGTATACCGACAGAGTGAGGGACCATATTTTCCTGCCAACCTCCCTGGCGCAGATAGCAAAGCTAGTAAAGTATAAGGTTTTTTTATTTTAAAACTATTTGCTTGTGTATAATTCTATTTGTTAACATATTTTTATTAATAATGCACTGTGCATAATTTTTCACATAATAAACTTTCACTTATTAAGTTTTCGCCTTTCTCTAATATTTGAACCATGTTACTAAAAGAGACTGGTAGTATTAAAGGGACACTGTAGTCAAATATTCACTCGTGTTCTAACAATAGTATACCAATAAATAATTACTTTTTTAAAGTACATCCTATTTCAAATCTTTGTGGTTTGCAATATATCAGTTTAATAATTTTCACCTTTTTCCAAACCCACGTATTGATACTCCCTAACTGTATTCCAATCCTGGAGGACAACTCCAGTTGGAACATGGCGACTAACGGACACAATGCGCATGCGTGACTACACGCAACGTCATCGGCAACGTCACCGTCTTAGGGCTAAGAAGACACTCTCTGTTGATCCAGCTTCAGATGAGTATGCTGCGCAGTGTGCGCATGCGTTATTTTCTCTGCTGTCTGTGATGTCGGCTTCTATGCCGCAATATGCGCATGCGATACTAATAGAAAACGATTGCGCATGCGTTTAATGACGAAATTATATTTTAATTACATGTTAATACTGGGGATACGATTGGCCAGAATATTATTGCTTAGACGGCCCACATTTGAGGGCTGGTTAACGTGACGTCAGTGACATGAAATAAAAGTTTATTTTTCGGTTAAAGGGAGCTTCGTTTTTGAAAATGAAAAGGTAGATTTTATTTAATTTATAATTGCAATGTTTAATGTTGGGTGAGTTTTGCATAAGAAAAGCTAAAGACAGTAATCCTTTAAGACTCTGTTTTTAGATTATTTTTGCTAAATTGTATTCTGGGATTTAATTTGTAAGTCTGGGTTTTTCCTTAAGATTTCTCATAAATAAATCATAAGTGGTGGCAGCTTAGAGATAGTTTTAGTGTGGGTGGCATTATAGGGTAGTTTGGGCATTTTTTTTTCTAAATCTAGGACAGATTAGATAGTGTTGTTAACCCTTGCACACACTGAACTAAGTCACAGGCTTGCCTGGAGTGGCTAGACTGTGACAGATTAGTGAAAGTGGAAAGGGTCTGTTAACCCTTTCTGTGCCAAACAAGCGACTGCTGCAGGGTTGGTTAACCCTGGCCGTCACAGTGATATTGGAAGTGGGCTTTAGGGGAAGGTTTGCTTGTTTGCTGATGATAAAAAAATGTGTAACAGATTTGATGTTCCAGGAGGGTGGATCAAATGAACAGTAATATTAAAAAACTGGAAGACTGGGCAAATAAATGGGTTCTGAAATTTAAAATTACCAAGAGCAAAATTATACATATTGGATCCAAACACCCAAAGGCCAGTAATAGTTTCAATGGTACATTATTGACTATAGCTAAAGATGAACGGGACTTGGTAATTATTATTTCAGATTATTTAAAATTTGGTACACAATGCAGCAGTGCAGCCAGTAAGGCCAGTCGAATACTTGGTTGCATTAGGAGAGGTATTAGTAGCAGAAATAGCAAGGTTCTAAAGCCACTCTTCAGATCATTAGTTAGGCCACATCTGGAATATTGTGTGCAGATCTGGTGACCATATCTCCAAAAGGATGTAAATAAACTAGAAACTGTCCAAAGGAGGGCTACTAAAATGATACACGGTCTAAAATATAAAACGTGCAAAGAAAGACTCTATGACCTAAATATGTATAGTTTAGAGGGGAGAAGGGAAAGAGGTGACATGATAGAAACCTTCAAATATATAAAGGGACTTAATAAAAAGGAAGCTGAAAGCATTGTCCACAAAAATATAAATAACAAAACAAGGGGTCATAATCTTAAAGTGATAGTAAACTATGTGCATATGCAACACTGTTTGTGTACAAGCTTTAAATATAACTGGCACTTTCATTCATAAATTGTGTGTAATATGTGTTTATAATAGTATAATTTCACAGAAACTGTATAAATCTTGCTACCGTTCCTCCACCTGTTTGTTTTGCCCTTTTTTTTCTTCCAATCACAACCTGGGCCAGCTGGCATCCTTCGAAGTAACACACCCGTTCATTACTTGGATATTTATTTATGCAGCTCCAGAGTCTACACTTCATATAGTGATAAGCATGCGCTAGCTTGTAAGAACTAGTGTCAAAACTGATAATAACTCCTCTGATCACCTGCTATGCGGAAAATCACTGAGAACGCAGTATACAATGAATATAATAATAACTTGCATACATTGTAGTAGACAAAATGTTTAGCGCATGCGCATAACGATCCTAGAAGACACGAAGCCCAGAGAATGACATAGGAAGCCGGTGGGACCGCTCTCTACATGACACATTCAACAAAGCAGGAAGAAGAGAGGAGGCGGAGTAAACATGGATTTGAAATGTGAAAGGGTGGGGGATTCATGGAATAAACTTCTAATTGAGGTGGTAAACACAAAGGGCTTTATTTATTAAGCAGCGGATCCTGCTTCGGAGCCCCATTGTTTCGGGTCCACCTGAAATGGAAGTTAAGAAGCAGCGGTCGTAAGACCACTGCTCCTTAACTTGTCCGCCATCTTTTAGGTGGCGGACTGAAATCATCCCAATCAGATCCGATTGGGATGATTGACGGCTCTTGCTAGCTTTTAGCATTTAACAATGTTTGTGCAATGTTAAATACCGACAGCGTATGCTGTTGGCATTTAGCAAGGTCAAGCGGACATACAGAGAATACAGAGAATCATGCCCACTCACCTCATGTTAAATCTACCCTAAAGACTATAAACAAATAAAAAAATGCCTGGGACGTGCATAAGGCTATCCTAAGAACAAAGTAATATGGGTAGACTTGATGGGCCTTTTTGGCTCTTATTTACCGTCAAATTCTATGTTTCCATATTTAAAATTGCGTGCTCTGTCTGAATCATGAAAGAAAAAAAATTGGGTTTCATTTCCCTTTAAGTCACAACTCACTAATGTGATGAGAGGAGGGCACCAATCTTTATGAATTCTGCAAGGTTTGAGTTGTGATGCTAGAGAGAGTTATTTCCTTGAGATATAATTTCAGTGAATTGACTCTTATGGTGGATGGAAAAGCATCTAATGCTGTAATGTGACAAGTGCAAAATGCAGTTATATCACCCAGAGGCGTAACTATAGGGCCCAGGTGCAAGAATCTAAGAAGACAGCCACTTTAAAGGGAACCCCATTTTTTTTCTTTCATGATTCAGATTCAGACAAAGCATACAATTTTAAACAGCTTTCTATTTTACTTCTAGAGTCAAAATTGCTTCATTCTCTTGGAATCCTTTGTTGCAGGAACAACATTGCACTACTGGGAGCTGTCAGAACAAATTGTCTGAACCAATGAACCAATGACAAGAGGCATATATATGCAACCGCACCAATTACCAGCTAGCTCCCAGTAATGCATTGCTGCTGCTGAGCATACCTAGTAGATAGGGTTTTATTAATAAATGATACCAAAAGAAATGGAGCAAATTTGATAATAGAATTAAATTGGAGAGTTGTTTAAAACTGTATAATTTGCTTGAATCATGAAAGTTTCATTTTGAATTTACTATTCCTTTAATGACAATTAGACTGACAAAAATGTTATTGACATCACTATAAACTGTGCCTTTGTTAGGGGACAAAGGGTTTTTCAGTAAAAATAAATGAGAACAAAATGAATGTCTATTTATCACAACCTGCTTTACCCAATAACAATTCTTCAGAAACATGTAAAAATGTAACTTTCATGCAAGTCTAGGGCACATTTCAATTAATTTCTTTTCTTTTTTTTTGTTCTCTTGGTATCCTTTGTTGTTAATGATATGTATATATCTTTGGCAGCAATGTACTAGTGGGAGCTAGCTGCTGATTGGTGGCTGCACATATATGTCTGATGTCATTGGCTCACCTGATGTGCTCAGCTAGCTCCCAGCAGTGCATTGCTGCTTCTTCAGCAAAGGATACCAAGATAATTAAGTATTTTTGATAACAGAAAGTCATTAAAAAGCTGTTCAAAATTGTAGGCTCTATTTGAATAATGAAAGTTTAATTTTGACTTAAAGGTAAGGTCTACTCCAGAATTTTTATTGTTTCAAAAGATATCTAATCCCTTTGTTACTCATTCGCCAGTTTTGCACAACCAACACTGTTATATTAATATACATTTTACCTCTGTGATTACCTTGTATCTAAGCCTCTGCAGGCTGCCCCCTTATCTCAGTTCAGTTGACAGACTTGCAGTTTAGCCAGTGCTGACTCCACGGGAGTGAGCACAATGTTATCTATATGACACATATAAATTAGCACTAATACCAAGAGAACAAAGCAAATCTGATGGTAAAAGTAAATTGGAAAGTTGTTTAAAATTGTGTGCCCTATCTGAATCATGAAAGTTTAATTTTTAAAAGTTCCAATTAAAGATATATAACATTATTAAAAAGCATAGCTCAATACTTGTGGCAGATGGTGCTTTAAAAGAGACTGTCATGGATGGTTGCGTTTTCGTTTCTTGGCATAGTTGCAGAATCGCCAACCTGGTAGCGTCATTAAAACCAACAAAGCGAATCCCTAGTTGGCTTGAATACTAGGGACACTACAGGGAGAACTACTGCTAATGTCTAAGTCCCGTGAGCTTGTGAAAATTGGGACAACGTTTCAGTTCTCTTAAAAGTGTTTGGTCACTTACCTTGAGCAAACTGTAGGTCTAGGTTTGCCGTTTATCTGGTGGCGTGAGCTATGTTCCACCCAAGGAAAGTCTGAGAATGAATTTTGGAATATACCTTAAAGCAGGGATGGGGAACCTTAACCCTCCAGATGTTTCAGAACTACATTTCCCATGATGCTCAACTGGACTTCAGAGTGCCTAAGCATCATGGATAATCAAGGGTAACTTTTCATGATTCAAATAGAAGTAAATTGGGGGAAAAATAAAAAAAAATGGTATACTCTATCATGTATTAGGGCAAGACAGAGCCAAAAATAAAGCCCTGGGCATTACCAGTTGCATTACCATATACTTATTTATGTCTCTTTATATAGCCTAACAGCAGCTGTTTGCAGGTATGATGTAGTCTACTAAACTGTTTCTGTGATACCCACAAGTGATTGAGCATTGCTTACAGTAAGCCTCTTGCATATGCCAGTATACATTCTAACACCTAAGTATTATATTACCCCAGGTCTGACATGAATATTGTTTCATTATATGTTAAGAATCATATTGGTTGTGCCAAAGAAAAGAAAACAAAGACTGTTTTTAAAAAGAATGAAAGTGAATCATAAGAGTTTTTATTTACTGCACAAGAACATTCCTGTCGCTAAGATTAAACAATAGTAATGACTTTATAATATTAATTTAACGTATTGTTCTTATGAGTAGTAGGAATTTTTACTAACTTGATATGCCAATGCCATACGGACAGGTTATAACAGCACACGCTAGAAAAAGGAGAGCCTTTGTGAGTAGAAATAAAATACAGGTTACTATGAAACCCAATTTCAAAACTGTTTTGCCAGACAGAAATTCTGTAATTAAAGGGATATGAGAGGCAAGCTTGTTTTTTCATTAAAGGGAAAGTCTACTCCAGAATGTGTATTGTTTAAAAACATAGATAATCCCTTTATTTTCCCTTTGCCTATTTTGCATAACCCACACTGTTATGTTAATACACTTTTTACCTCTTTGATTACCTTGTCCTCTGCAGACTGTCCCCTTATTTCAGTTCTTTTGACAGACATGCATTTTAGCCAATCAGTGCTGACTCTTAAATATCTCAATGAGCTCAATGTTATCTGTATGACACACATGAACTAGCACTGTCTAACTGTCAAAATGCATTCAGATAAGAGGTGGCCTTCAACAGCTTAGAAATTAGCATATGAGCCTACCTAGGTTTAGCTTTAGCAAAATCCTCCGCCACCAGATTTTACGCGATTTTGGTATTACATATACGGCGTAGCATACAAGTTACGCGCATATATTTCACCTGTCGCCCGCAATTATTACTCCCATAAGCTAACATAGAACCGCGTCGCAAATCGGTATCCAATATCTAGCGCAAGGACTTACGTGGCGAAAATGGAGAAATCTTACTCCATTTTTACTTCGCCATAAAAGGCAGCCGCAGCAAGCCTTTCACTGAGTATGGGAGCACCGTAATTCCCGAAAATGCCTGCAAAAATAAACTAACACCTAACGAATGCGCAATGTTTATCTACCTGTCAACCGCAAACCCCCACCGCAATAACTAATAAAGTCTATTAACCCCTATATCCGTCATCAAACCCACACCGAAAGTAATAACTAAATTATTAACCCTTAAACCGCCATAGCCCACAACGTAATTAACCTATTCAAGTATTAACCCCTAAACCGCCATAGCCCACATAGCCTATTAAATGTATTAACCCCTAATCTGCCGCCGCCGCCACTATAATAAAGTTATTAACCCCTAAACCTAAGTTTAACCCTAACCCTAACACCCCCTAACTTAAATATTATTTAAATAAATCTAAATAAATTTACTATTATTAACTAAATTATTCCTATTTAAAACTAAATGCTTACCTATAAAATAAACCCTAAGAAAGCTACAATATAATTAATAATTACATTGCAGCTATTTTAGGATTTATTTTTATTTTACAGGCAACTTTGTATTTATTTTAACTAGGTACAATAGTTATTAAATAGTTATTAATTATTTAATAGCTACCTAGTTAAAATAAATACAAATTTACCTGTAAAATAAATCCTAACCTAAGTTACAATTGCACCTAACACTACACTATCATTAAATAAATTAAATTAATTAACTACAATTACCTAAAATTAAATACAATTAAATAAAATAAACTAAAGTATTAAAAAAAACAAACACTAAATTACAGAGAATAAAAAAAATTACAAGAAGTTTAAACTAATTACAACTAATCTAAGCCCCCTAATAAAATAAAAAAGCCCCCCAAAATAATAAAATTCCCTACCCTATACTAAATTACAAATAGCCCTTAAAAGGGCTTTTTGCGGGGCATTGCCCCAAAGTAATCAGCTCTTTTACCTGTAAAAAAAGAAATACAACTCCCCCAACATTAAAACCCACCACCCATACACCCAACCTTACTCTAAAACCCACCAAATCCCCCCTTAAAAAAACCTAACACTAACCCCTTGAAGATCACCCTACCTTGAGCCTTCTTCACCCAGCCGGGCAGAAGTATTCATCCGATCCGGGCAGAAGTCTTCATCGAATCCAGGCAGAAGGGATCCTCCATCCGACGAGGAGCGGCTCCATCTTGAAGACATCCGACGCGGAGCATCCTCTTCGTTCGACGTCCAACTGAAGAATGAAGGTTCCTTTAAATGACGTCATCCAAGATGGCGTCCCTTCAATTCCGATTGGCTGATAGAATTCTATCAGCCAATCGGAATTAAGGTAGGAAAAATCATATTGGCTGATGCAATCAGCCAATAGGATTGAGCTTGCATTCTATTGGCTGATTGGAACAGCCAATAGAATGCGAGGTCAATCCTATTGGCTGATTGGATCAGCCAATCGGATTGAGTTTGAATCCTATTGGCTGATTGCATCAGCCAGGACACTGGCTCCAGCACACACCCCACTGGACCATCCCAGCCAATAACCCAGGCTGCAGCAGATTCATTATTTCACCCTTGGCATTACTAACAAGCCTATCTTGTGAGCACGGCGGGGTTGGCCGTCAGGCTACTTGGCTCCCACCTCCCTCCCTGCTCACAGAGCACATGCCTCACTCCCTGTGGCACAGTGATAATTTTGAGCAGAGTAGCAGGCGCTTTTTTATAACACGTGAGCGTGGTGTGCTCAAAGCAAATGCTAGCTCCATGAAGGACCTCCCTTACAGTGTTTTCCCCAGTATTACAGTGGTGTCCCCATACCCCAGCTGGGCAGCCCACCGGGAAATATACCGGTATCCCAGCAGGCCAATCCAGCCTTGTGCAATTTTACTTTTAACTTTTCTATCCCTTCAACATTATCTCCAGAGTGTCAATATACTGCTGGTCCTGAACTGCATACGGCTGGTGACTGGAGGCTACACAGATATGCGGCCTCTGACATTGTGTTCAGCTACAAACCAGTAGCGCACCGGTATTCCTGAGCTGACTGTAACCTCTATTGCAGGGTTTAAACAAATAGTACTCTACAAGCAATAATGTTATAATATATTTTATTATTCCCTTTTCACTTCCCTTTAAAGGCATGTTATGCTTTAAAAGGATATCATGTATATAAAAGATCACTATTTACACATTTAAAAATTGAATGTAATGTGAGTTTTTGTAGGTAAGGCTTGCGGCTCTAACGCTCCTTTTTTGTCCACCACTCCCTTAAGCCAATGCTGGTATTACAGGTTTTTTTAAACCTGGCGTCATCCGCAAACAGGTGAGCGTAGAGCAAAATTTAGCTCCACATCTCACCTCAATACCAGCTCTGCTTACGGTAGCGGTAAGCTGGGAAAACGTGCTCGTGCACGATTTCCCCATAGGAAACAATGGGGCTGAGCTGGCTGAAAAAAAACCTAACACCTGCAAAAAAGCAGCGTTCAGCTCCTAACGCAGCCCCATTGTTTCCTATGGGAAAATAAAAAATATGTCTGCACCTAACACCCTAACATGAACCCCGAGTCTAAACAACCCTAATATTACACTTATTAACCCCTAATCTGCCGCCCCCGACATCGTCGCCACCTGCATTATACTATTAACCCCTAATCTGCCGCTCCGGACACCGCCGCCACCTACATTATATTTATAAACCCCTAATCTGCTGCCCCCAACATCGCCGACACCTTCATTATAGTTATTAACCCCTAATCTGCGCCCCCAACGTCACCGCAACTATATTAAATTAATTAACCCCTAATCTGCTGCCGCCAACGTCGCCGTCACTATAATAAAGTTATTAACCCCTAAACCTAAGTCTAACCCTAACACCCCCCTAATTTAAATATAATTTAAAGAAATCTAAATAAAATAACTACAATTAAATAAATTATTCCTATGTAAAACTAAATACTTACCTATAAAATAAACCATAAGATAGCTACAATATAACTAATAGTTACATTGTAGCTAGCTTATGATTTATTTTTATTTTACAGGCAACTTTGTATTTATTTTAACTAGGTACAATAGTTATTAAATAGTTATTAACTATTTAATAACTACCTAGCTAAAATAAGTACAAAATTACCTGTAAAATAAATCCTAACCTAAGTTACAATTACACCTAACACTACACTATCATTAAACTAATTACCTAAACTACCTACAATTAATTACAATAAAATTTAATAAACTAAATTATGGGAAAACCCCCACTAAATTACAGGGAAAAAAAATACAAGAAGTTTAAACTAATTACACCTAATCTAAGCCCACTAATAAAATAAAAAGCACCCCAAAATAATAAAAAGCCCTACCCTATACTAAATTACAAATAGCCCTTAAAAGGGCCTTTTGCGGGGCATTGCCCCAAAGTAATCAGCTCTTTTACCTGTAAAAGAAAAATACAATCTTAAAGAAATATAGGAAGGCGCTACAAGCAGAGTGTATATGTGAATAGAATGTGTAAAACAATGTGAACAGAGTGTTAAACAATGAAAATCTTAAAAAAATGATAAAAAATCAAATCTAAATAAGAGAATATATATATATATTTCAAACGTGAACAACCATTAATGGAAGTCTGTTAGGAATGTGCAACACTATTGCAAGGTGACTATATAGTACTCAGTGTGTGTTTAACTGTTAAATGGACTGGACATTGCAAAATGGTTTCTACGAGTCCGGACAATTTAATAAAGATCCAAATATAGGAATTTGGACACGGATGAGTGAAAATGATTACACACAAGCCGAAAATAACAGAAATTCATCTAATTAAAATTTTTTGAAAAAATTGAACCAATAGAAAGACAGGCAAGGGTATATCTAAATGACTGAGAACAGCTGGTAAAACTATCTTGAGAAAGCCCTATCATGGGTGAAACGCGTTGAAGCTTACCAGTCTGTCACCACTTTTATTTATCCAGTATATAGAGCAAAAATCGATGTGTGAGAGTTTGGCCAAACTCGTTCTCTAAACTGCTAAGCAAACGGAGCGGAACTTCATCATTAGAAGACACCTGCGTGCTGATGCACTAAGTGTAGGTCCCTGGACACGTTAAGCAGAGAAGAAGTCAGACTTTCTGGTAACAGTGACTGCTGACGATCTGTGAACGATTACCCGTTGCCTGTAACTGCTTGATCTGCAGCTTTTGTTACAGCTGTCTTGTCACGACGAGCAAGCCGGTGCAGCTATCTCCTTATCCGGTAACAGTGAGTAACTGAGACTCTGCAGATAACTATCTGCCATTTGAAAAAAACACCTACTGTTTTACCCTGTGACAGTGAGCCCTGACCTATAAGAACTGAAAGAAGGTATATGCTGGGACTTCCATTTTTGCAATATAGATCCTGTGGAAGTTGTTTAAAGGGACACTGTAACCAAATTCTTTCTTTCATGATTCAGATAGAGCATGACATTTTAAGCAACTTTCTAATTTACTCCTATTATCAAATTTTCTTTATTCTCTTGGTATCTTTATTTGAAATGCAAGAATCTAAGTTTAGATGCCGGCCCATTTTTGGTGAACAACCTGGGTTGTCCTTGCTGATTGGTGGAAAAATTCATCCACCAATCAAAAAGTGCTGTCCAGAGTCCAAAAAAGCTTAGATGGCTTTTATTTCAAATAAAAATAGCAAGAGAACGAAGAAAAATTGATAATAGGAGTAAATTAGAAAGTTGCTTAAAATTGCATGCTCTATCTGAATCACAAAAGAAAAAAATTGGCTACAGTGTCCCTTTAAGAATCTAATTGTGAATTTTGAAATTTTAACTTTTTACTTTCTAACTGTCTCATACATACCATAAACTTATTGTATCAAGAGTACACCGTGGCTCGCAATATTAGAGGATTTCAAATAATAATCAGCTCAGAAAGACTGTTTGAGCCTTTACAGAAAGACTGTTTGAGCCTTTATTGGAGTCCACGCCACTGGATGGTACACGATTGCTATTACATACTGCTAATATTACACATAAGAGACTTTTTTCATATTGGTGCCCATTTTTATAGGTCTTTTATTGGTGCTTCATGGGAGACGTCCCTACAAGAGATAGAATTACTCTTGTTTTTTGTACTTTTTATAATCAGAGTTTTTATTTGGGAATATATTTACTTGATTTATCTTTTTAATAAACTCTCATATTTGTAGTAATTTGGCTTTAATTATTCTGTCTTTGAGCCATCCTTTTAAATCATACTGCAGCGATATTTAACAACTACTTTCCATGTATGTGTTTAGAGACACATTGTTTCAATAATTCATTGTGTTTTTATCTCACAATCTTACTATCTTGCATTTTTCCAAGAGAGATATACCTCTGATATTAAGTCAGTGTTTTTTATTTTTCATATGCTAAATAGATATACAGGGAGTGCAGAATTATTAGGCAAGTTGTATTTTTGAGGATTAATTTTATTATTGAACAACAACCATGTTCTCAATGAACCCAAAAAACTCATTAATATCAAAGCTGAATAGTTTTGGAAGTAGTTTTTAGTTTGTTTTTAGTTTTAGCTATTTTAGGGGGATATCTGTGTGTGCAGGTGACTATTACTGTGCATAATTATTAGGCAACTTAACAAAAAACAAATATATACCCATTTCAATTATTTATTTTTACCAGTGAAACCAATATAACATCTCAACATTCACAAATATACATTTCTGACATTCAAAAACAAAACAAAAACAAATCAGTGACCAATATAGCTACCTTTCTTTGCAAGGACACTCAAAAGCCTGCCATCCATGGATTCTGTCAGTGTTTTGATCTGTTCACCATCAACATTGCGTGCAGCAGCAACCACAGCCTCCCAGACACTGTTCAGAGAGGTGTACTGTTTTCCCTCCTTGTAAATCTCACATTTGATGATGGACCACAGGTTCTCAATGGGGTTCAGATCAGGTGAACAAGGAGGCCATGTCATTAGATTTTCTTCTTTTATACCCTTTCTTGCCAGCCACGCTGTGGAGTACTTGGACGCGTGTGATGGAGCATTGTCCTGCATGAAAATCATGTTTTTCTTGAAGGATGCAGACTTCTTCCTGTACCACTGCTTGAAGAAAGTGTCTTCCAGAAACTGGCAGTAGGACTGGGAGTTGAGCTTGACTCCATCCTCAACCCGAAAAGGCCCCACAAGCTCATCATTGATGATACCAGCCCAAACCAGTACTCCACCTCCACCTTGCTGGCGTCTGAGTCGGACTGGAGCTCTCTGCCCTTTACCAATCCAGCCACGGGCCCATCCATCTGGCCCATCAAGACTCACTCTCATTTCATCAGTCCATAAAACCTTAGAAAAATCAGTCTTGAGATATTTCTTGGCCCAGTCTTGACGTTTCAGCTTGTGTGTCTTGTTCAGTGGTGGTTGTCTTTCAGCCTTTCTTACCTTGGCCATGTCTCTGAGTATTGCACACCTTGTGCTTTTGGGCACTCCAGTGATGTTGCAGCTCTGAAATATGGACAAACTGGTGGCAAGTGGCATCTTGGCAGCTGCACGCTTGACTTTTCTCAGTTCATGGGCAGTTATTTTGCGCCTTGGTTTTTCCACATGCTTCTTGCGACCCTGTTGACTATTTTGAATGAAACGCTTGATTGTTCGATGATCAAGCTTCAGAAGCTTTGCAATTTTAAGAGTGCTGCATCCCTCTGCAAGATATCTCACTATTTTTGACTTTTCTGAGCCTGTCAAGTCCTTCTTTTGACCCATTTTGCCAAAGGAAAGGAAGTTGCCTAATAATTATGCACACCTGATATAGGGTGTTGATGTCATTAGACCACACCCCTTTTCATTACAGAGATGCACATCACCTAATATGCTTAATTGGTAGTAGGCTTTCGAGCCTATACAGCTTGGCGTAAGACAACATGCATAAAGAGGATGATGTGGTCAAAATACTCATGTGCCTAATAATTCTGCACTCCCTGTATGTTGCATTGATCTATACTATATCTGAGTACCATTCACAATTTTATTTTCACAACAGTTAAACACACACTGAGTACTATATAGTCACCTTGCAATAGTGTCGCACATTTCTAACAGACTTCCATTAATGGCTGTTCACGTTTGAAATATATATATATTCTCTTATTTAGATTTGATTTGTTATCATTTTTTTAGATGTCTAATTATACTGCACATTATTTATTACATCTGATATATTCCTTTTTGGTTGTTGCTTTTTGCGAAGAGTGTTCTGGTATTATATTTATATTGATATATTTTTCAATGTTTAACACTCGGTTCACATTCTTTTACACATTCTATTCACATATACACTCTGCTTGTAGCGCCTTCCTATATTTCTTTAAGATTCATATCATTGGTTATTCTTGTGGAAAAGGTTTCCCAGGATAGGCTGAGAGTGTGCAGCTAGCGCAATCACTTTATTACTATTTTTCAAAGAAAAATACCATACCCCCCAAAACATTAAAACCCCCCTTAATAAAACCTAACACTACCCCCTTGAAGATCACCCTACCTTGAGCCGTCTTCACCCAGCCGGGCACAAGTGGTCATCCGATCCAGCCAGAAGTCTTCATCCGATGGGGCAGAAGAGGACATCCAGACCGACAGAAGTCTTCATCCTATCCGGGCAGAAGAGGACATCCGGACCAGTAGAAGGCTTCATCCAAGCGGCATCTTCTATATTCTTCCATCCGACAAGGAGCGACTCCATCTTAAAGACATCCGGCGTGGAGCATCCTTCCAGCACGACGGACTAGCGATGAATGACAGTTCCTTTAAATGACGTCATCCAAGATGGCTTCCCTCGAATTCCCATTGGCTGATAGGATTCTATCAGCCAATCGGAATTAAGGTAGGAAAAATCAGTTCGGCTGATTTAATCAGCCAATCGGATTGAAGTTCAATCCGATTGACTGATTGGATCAGCCAATAGAATGCGAGATCAATTCTATTGACTGATCCAATCAGCCAATCGGATTGAACTATACTATATCTGAGTACCATTCACAATTTTATTTTCACAACAGTTAAACACACACTGAGTACTATATAGTCACCTTGCAATAGTGTCGCACATTTCTAACAGACTTCCATTAATGGTTGTTCACGTTTGAAATATATATATATTCTCTTATTTAGATTTGATTTGTTATAATTTTTTTAGATGTCTAATTATACTGCACATTATTTATTACATCTGATATATTCCTTTTTGGTTGTTGCTTTTTGCGAAGAGTGTTCTGGTATTATATTTATATTTATATATTTTTCATTGTTTAACACTCGGTTCACATTCTTTTACACATTCTATTCACATATACACTCTGCTTGTAGCGCCTTCCTATATTTCTTTAAGATTCATATCATTGGTTATTCTTGTGGAAGAGGTTTCCCAGGATAGGCTGAGAGTGTGCAGCTAGCGCAATCACTTTATTACTATTTTTCAAAGAAAAATACAATAACCCCCCCAACATTAAAACCCCCCTTAATAAAACCTAACACTACCCCCTTGAAGATCACCCTACCTTGAGCCGTCTTCACCCAGCCGGGCAAAAGTGGTCATCCGATCCAGCCAGAAGTCTTCATCTGATGGGGCAGAAGAGGACATCCAGACCGACAGAAGTCTTCATCCTATCCGGGCAGAAGAGGACATCCGGACCGGTAGAAGGCTTCATCCAAGCGGCATCTTCTATATTCTTCCATCCGACAAGGAGCGACTCCATCTTGAAGACATCAGGCGCGGAGCATCCTTCCAGCACGACGGACTAGCGATGAATGAAGGTTCCTTTAAATTACGTCATCCAAGATGGCTTCCCTCGAATTCCCATTGGCTGATAGGATTCTATCAGCCAATCGGAATTAAGGTAGGAAAAACTCAGTTCGGCTGATTTAATCAGCCAATCGGATTGAAGTTCAATCCGATTGACTGATTGGATCAGCCAATAGAATGCGAGGTCAATTCTATTGACTGATCCAATCAGCCAATCGGATTGAACTATACTATATCTGAGTACCATTCACTATTTTATTTTCACAACAGTTAAACACACACTGAGTACTATATAGTCACCTTGCAATAGTGTCGCACATTTCTAACAGACTTCCATTAATGGTTGTTCACGTTTGAAATATATATATATTCTCTTATTTAGATTTGATTTGTTATCATTTTTGTAGATGTCTAATTATACTGCACATTATTTATTACATCTGATATATTCCTTTTTGGTTGTTGCTTTTTGCGAAGAGTGTTCTGGTATTATATTTATATTGATATATTTTTCATTGTTTAACACTCTGTTCACATTCTTTTACACATTCTATTCACATATACACTCTGCTTGTAGCGCCTTCCTATATTTCTTTAAGATTCATATCATTGGTTATTCTTGTGGAAAAGGTTTCCCAGGATAGGCTGAGAGTGTGCAGCTAGCGCAATCACTTTATTACTATTTTTCAAAGAAAAATACAATACCCCCCCAACATTAACACCCCCCTTAATAAAACCTAACACTACCCCCTTGAAGATCACCCTACCTTGAGCCGTCTTCACCCAGCCGGGCACAAGTGGTCATCCGATCCAGCCAGAAGTCTTCATCCGATGGGGCAGAAGAGGACATCCAGACCGACAGAAGTCTTCATCCTATCCGGGCAGAAGAGGACATCCGGACCGGTAGAAGGCTTCATCCAAGCGGCATCTTCTATATTCTTCCATCCGACAAGGAGCGACTCCATCTTGAAGACATCCGGCGTGGAGCATCCTTCCAGCACGACGGACTAGCGATGAATGACGGTTCCTTTAAATGACGTCATCCAAGTTGGCTTCCCTCGAATTCCCATTGGCTGATAGGATTCTATCAGCCAATCGGAATTAAGGTAGGAAAAATCAGTTCGGCTGATTTAATCAGCCAATAGGATTGAAGTTCAATCCGATTGACTGATTGGATCAGCCAATAGAATGTGAGGTCAATTCTATTGACTGATCCAATCAGCCAATCGGATTGAACTATACTATATCTGAGTACCATTCACAATTTTATTTTCACAACAGTTAAACACACACTGAGTACTATATAGTCACCTTGCAATAGTGTCGCACATTTCTAACAGACTTCCATTAATGGTTGTTCACGTTTGAAATATATATATATTCTCTTCTTTAGATTTGATTTGTTATCATTTTTGTAGATGTCTAATTATACTGCACATTATTTATTACATCTGATATATTCCTTTTTGGTTGTTGCTTTTTGCGAAGAGTGTTCTGGTATTATATTTATATTGATATATTTTTCATTGTTTAACACTCGGTTCACATTCTTTTACACATTCTATTCACATATACACTCTGCTTGTAGCGCCTTCCTATATTTCTTTAAGATTCATATCATTGGTTATTCTTGTGGAAAAGGTTTCCCAGGATAGGCTGAGAGTGTGCAGCTAGCGCAATCACTTTATTACTATTTTTCAAAGAAAAATACAATACCCCCCCAACATTAAAACCCCCCTTAATAAAACCTAACACTACCCCCTTGAAGATCACCCTACCTTGAACCGTCTTCACCCAGCCGGGCACAAGTGGTCATCCGATCCAGCCAGAAGTCTTCATCCGATGGGGCAGAAGAGGACATCCAGACCGACAGAAGTCTTCATCCTATCCGGGCAGAAGAGGACATCCGGACCGGTAGAAGGCTTCATCCAAGCGGCATCTTCTATATTCTTCCATCCGACAAGGAGCGACTCCATCTTGAAGACATCAGGCGCGGAGCATCCTTCCAGCACGACGGACTAGCGATGAATGAAGGTTCCTTTAAATTACGTCATCCAAGATGGCTTCCCTCGAATTCCCATTGGCTGATAGGATTCTATCAGCCAATCGGAATTAAGGTAGGAAAAATCTGTTCGGCTGATTTAATCAGCCAATCGGATTGAAGTTCAATCCGATTGACTGATTGGATCAGCCAATAGAATGCGAGGTCAATTCTATTGACTGATCCAATCAGCCAATCGGATTGAACTATACTATATCTGAGTACCATTCACTATTTTATTTTCACAACAGTTAAACACACACTGAGTACTATATAGTCACCTTGCAATAGTGTCGCACATTTCTAACAGACTTCCATTAATGGTTGTTCACGTTTGAAATATATATATATTATCTTATTTAGATTTGATTTGTTATCATTTTTGTAGATGTCTAATTATACTGCACATTATTTATTACATCTGATATATTCCTTTTTGGTTGTTGCTTTTTGCGAAGAGTGTTCTGGTATTATATTTATATTGATATATTTTTCATTGTTTAACACTCTGTTCACATTCTTTTACACATTCTATTCACATATACACTCTGCTTGTAGCGCCTTCCTATATTTCTTTAAGATTCATATCATTGGTTATTCTTGTGGAAAAGGTTTCCCAGGATAGGCTGAGAGTGTGCAGCTAGCGCAATCACTTTATTACTATTTTTCAAAGAAAAATACAATACCCCCCCAACATTAAAACCCCCCTTAATAAAACCTAACACTACCCCCTTGAAGATCACCCTACCTTGAGCCGTCTTCACCCAGCCGGGCACAAGTGGTCATCCGATCCAGCCAGAAGTCTTCATCCAATGGGGCAGAAGAGGACATCCAGACCGACAGAAGTCTTCATCCTATCCGGGCAGAAGAGGACATCCGGACCGGTAGAAGGCTTCATCCAAGCGGCATCTTCTATATTCTTCCATCCGACAAGGAGCGACTCCATCTTGAAGACATCCGGCGTGGAGCATCCTTCCAGCACGACGGACTAGCGATGAATGACGGTTCCTTTAAATGACGTCATCCAAGTTGGCTTCCCTCGAATTCCCATTGGCTGATAGGATTCTATCAGCCAATCGGAATTAAGGTAGGAAAAATCAGTTCGGCTGATTTAATCAGCCAATAGGATTGAAGTTCAATCCGATTGACTGATTGGATCAGCCAATAGAATGCGAGGTCAATTCTATTGACTGATCCAATCAGCCAATCGGATTGAACTATACTATATCTGAGTACCATTCACAATTTTATTTTCACAACAGTTAAACACACACTGAGTACTATATAGTCACCTTGCAATAGTGTCGCACATTTCTAACAGACTTCCATTAATGGTTGTTCACGTTTGAAATATATATATATTCTCTTCTTTAGATTTGATTTGTTATCATTTTTTTAGATGTCTAATTATACTGCACATTATTTATTACATCTGATATATTCCTTTTTGGTTGTTGCTTTTTGCGAAGAGTGTTCTGGTATTATATTTATATTGATATATTTTTCATTGTTTAACACTCGGTTCACATTCTTTTGCACATTCTATTCACATATACACTCTGCTTGTAGCGCCTTCCTATATTTCTTTAAGATTCATATCATTGGTTATTCTTGTGGAAAAGGTTTCCCAGGATAGGCTGAGAGTGTGCAGCTAGCGCAATCACTTTATTACTATTTTTCAAAGAAAAATACAATACCCCCCCCAACATTAAAACCCCCCTTAATAAAACCTAACACTACCCCCTTGAAGATCACCCTACCTTGAACCGTCTTCACCCAGCTGGGCACAAGTGGTCATCCGATCCAGCCAGAAGTCTTCATCTGATGGGGCAGAAGAGGACATCCAGACCGACAGAAGTCTTCATCCTATCCGGGCAGAAGAGGACATCCGGACCGGTAGAAGGCTTCATCCAAGCGGCATCTTCTATATTCTTCCATCCGACAAGGAGCGACTCCATCTTGAAGACATCAGGCGCGGAGCATCCTTCCAGCACGACGGACTAGCGATGAATGAAGGTTCCTTTAAATTACGTCATCCAAGATGGCTTCCCTCGAATTCCCATTGGCTGATAGGATTCTATCAGCCAATCGGAATTAAGGTAGGAAAAATCTGTTCGGCTGATTTAATCAGCCAATCGGATTGAAGTTCAATCCGATTGACTGATTGGATCAGCCAATAGAATGCGAGGTCAATTCTATTGACTGATCCAATCAGCCAATCGGATTGAACTATACTATATCTGAGTACCATTCACTATTTTATTTTCACAACAGTTAAACACACACTGAGTACTATATAGTCACCTTGCAATAGTGTCGCACATTTCTAACAGACTTCCATTAATGGTTGTTCACGTTTGAAATATATATATATTCTCTTATTTAGATTTGATTTGTTATCATTTTTGTAGATGTCTAATTATACTGCACATTATTTATTACATCTGATATATTCCTTTTTGGTTGTTGCTTTTTGCGAAGAGTGTTCTGGTATTATATTTATATTGATATATTTTTCATTGTTTAACACTCTGTTCACATTCTTTTACACATTCTATTCACATATACACTCTGCTTGTAGCGCCTTCCTATATTTCTTTAAGATTCATATCATTGGTTATTCTTGTGGAAAAGGTTTCCCAGGATAGGCTGAGAGTGTGCAGCTAGCGCAATCACTTTATTACTATTTTTCAAAGAAAAATACAATACCCCCCCAACATTAAAACCCCCCTTAATAAAACCTAACACTACCCCCTTGAAGATCACCCTACCTTGAGCCGTCTTCACCCAGCCGGGCACAAGTGGTCATCCGATCCAGCCAGAAGTCTTCATCCGATGGGGCAGAAGAGGACATCCAGACCGACAGAAGTCTTCATCCTATCCGGGCAGAAGAGGACATCCGGACCGGTAGAAGGCTTCATCCAAGCGGCATCTTTTATATTCTTCCATCCGACAAGGAGCGACTCCATCTTGAAGACATCCGGCGTGGAGCATCCTTCCAGCACGACGGACTAGCGATGAATGACGGTTCCTTTAAATGACGTCATCCAAGTTGGCTTCCCTCGAATTCCCATTGGCTGATAGGATTCTATCAGCCAATCGGAATTAAGGTAGGAAAAATCAGTTCGGCTGATTTAATCAGCCAATAGGATTGAAGTTCAATCCGATTGACTGATTGGATCAGCCAATAGAATGCGAGGTCAATTCTATTGACTGATCCAATCAGCCAATCGGATTGAACTATACTATATCTGAGTACCATTCACAATTTTATTTTCACAACAGTTAAACACACACTGAGTACTATATAGTCACCTTGCAATAGTGTCGCACATTTCTAACAGACTTCCATTAATGGTTGTTCACGTTTGAAATATATATATATTCTCTTCTTTAGATTTGATTTGTTATCATTTTTTTAGATGTCTAATTATACTGCACATTATTTATTACATCTGATATATTCCTTTTTGGTTGTTGCTTTTTGCGAAGAGTGTTCTGGTATTATATTTATATTGATATATTTTTCATTGTTTAACACTCGGTTCACATTCTTTTACACATTCTATTCACATATACACTCTGCTTGTAGCGCCTTCCTATATTTCTTTAAGATTCATATCATTGGTTATTCTTGTGGAAAAGGTTTCCCAGGATAGGCTGAGAGTGTGCAGCTAGCGCAATCACTTTATTACTATTTTTCAAAGAAAAATACAATACCCCCCCCAACATTAAAACCCCCCTTAATAAAACCTAACACTACCCCCTTGAAGATCACCCTACCTTGAACCGTCTTCACCCAGCCGGGCACAAGTGGTCATCCGATCCAGCCAGAAGTCTTCATCCGATGGGGCAGAAGAGGACATCCAGACCGACAGAAGTCTTCATCCTATCCGGGCAGAAGAGGACATCCGGACCGGTAGAAGGCTTCATCCAAGCGGCATCTTCTATATTCTTCCATCCGACAAGGAGCGACTCCATCTTGAAGACATCAGGCGCGGAGCATCCTTCCAGCACGACGGACTAGCGATGAATGAAGGTTCCTTTAAATTACGTCATCCAAGATGGCTTCCCTCGAATTCCCATTGGCTGATAGGATTCTATCAGCCAATCGGAATTAAGGTAGGAAAAATCTGTTCGGCTGATTTAATCAGCCAATCGGATTGAAGTTCAATCCGATTGACTGATTGGATCAGCCAATAGAATGCGAGGTCAATTCTATTGACTGATCCAATCAGCCAATCGGATTGAACTATACTATATCTGAGTACCATTCACTATTTTATTTTCACAACAGTTAAACACACACTGAGTACTATATAGTCACCTTGCAATAGTGTCGCACATTTCTAACAGACTTCCATTAATGGTTGTTCACGTTTGAAATATATATATATTCTCTTATTTAGATTTGATTTGTTATCATTTTTGTAGATGTCTAATTATACTGCACATTATTTATTACATCTGATATATTCCTTTTTGGTTGTTGCTTTTTGCGAAGAGTGTTCTGGTATTATATTTATATTGATATATTTTTCATTGTTTAACACTCTGTTCACATTCTTTTACACATTCTATTCACATATACACTCTGCTTGTAGCGCCTTCCTATATTTCTTTAAGATTCATATCATTGGTTATTCTTGTGGAAAAGGTTTCCCAGGATAGGCTGAGAGTGTGCAGCTAGCGCAATCACTTTATTACTATTTTTCAAAGAAAAATACAATACCCCCCAACATTAAAACCCCTCTTAATAAAACCTAACACTACCCCCTTGAAGATCACCCTACCTTGAGCCGTCTTCACCCAGCCGGGCACAAGTGGTCATCCGATCCAGCCAGAAGTCTTCATCCGATGGGGCAGAAGAGGACATCCAGACCGACAGAAGTCTTCATCCTATCCGGGCAGAAGAGGACATCCGGACCGGTAGAAGGCTTCATCCAAGCGGCATCTTCTATATTCTTCCATCCGACAAGGAGCGACTCCATCTTGAAGACATCCGGCGAGGAGCATCCTTCCAGCACGACAGACTAGCGATGAATGAAGGTTCCTTTAAATTACGTCATCCAAGATGGCTTCCCTCAAATTCCCATTGGCTGATAGGATTCTATCAGCCAATCGGAATTAAGGTAGGAAAAACTCAGTTCGGCTGATTTAATCAGCCAATCGGATTGAAGTTCAATCCGATTGACTGATTGGATCAGCCAATAGAATGCGAGGTCAATTCTATTGACTGATCCAATCAGCCAATCGGATTGAACTATACTATATCTGAGTACCATTCACTATTTTATTTTCACAACAGTTAAACACACACTGAGTACTATATAATCACCTTGCAATAGTGTCGCACATTTCTAACAGACTTCCATTAATGGTTGTTCACGTTTGAAATATATATATATTCTCTTATTTAGATTTGATTTGTTATCATTTTTGTAGATGTCTAATTATACTGCACATTATTTATTACATCTGATAAATTCCTTTTTGGTTGTTGCTTTTTGCGAAGAGTGTTCTGGTATTATATTTATATTGATATATTTTTCATTGTTTAACACTCTGTTCACATTCTTTTACACATTCTATTCACATATACACTCTGCTTGTAGCGCCTTCCTATATTTCTTTAAGATTCATATCATTGGTTATTCTTGTGGAAAAGGTTTCCCAGGATAGGCTGAGAGTGTGCAGCTAGCGCAATCACTTTATTACTATTTTTCAAAGAAAAATACAATACCCCCCCAACATTAAAACCCCCCTTAATAAAACCTAACACTACCCCCTTGAAGATCACCCTACCTTGAGCCGTCTTCACCCAGCCGGGCACAAGTGGTCATCCGATCCAGCCAGAAGTCTTCATCCGATGGGGCAGAAGAGGACATCCAGACCGACAGAAGTCTTCATCCTATTCGGGCAGAAGTGGACATCCGGACCGGTAGACGGACTAGCGATGAATGACGGTTCCTTTAAATTACGTCATCCAAGATGGCTTCCCTCAAATTCCCATTGGCTGATAGGATTCTATCAGCCAATCGGAATTAAGGTAGGAAAAATCAGTTTGGCTGATTTAATCAGCCAATCGGATTGAAGTTCAATCCGATTGACTGATTGGATCAGCCAATAGAATGCGAGGTCAATTCTATTGACTGATCCAATCAGCCAATCAGATTGAACTTCAATCCGATTGGCTGATTAAATCAACCAATAGGATTTTTCCTACCTTAATTCCGATTGGCTGATAGAATCCTATCAGCCAATCGGAATTCGAGGGACGACATCTTGGATGATGTCATTTAAAGGAACCGTCATTCGTCGTTAGTCCATCGTGCTGGAAGGATGCTCCGCGCCGGATGTCTTCAAGATGGAGTCGCTCCTCATCGGATGGAAGAAGATAGAAGATGCTGCTTGGATGAAGCCTTCTATTGGTACGGGTGTCCTCTTCTGCCCGGATAGGATGAAGACTTCTGCCGGTCTGGATGTCCTCTTCTGCCCCATCGGATGAAGACTTCTGGCCGGTTCGGATGACAACTTGTGCCCGGCTGGGTGAAGACGGCTCAAGGTAGGGTGATCTTCAAGGGGGTAGTGTTAGGTTTTATTAAGGGGGGATTGGGTGGGTTTTAGAGTAGGGGTGTGTGGGTGGTGGGTTTTAATGCTGAGTGGGTATTGTATTTTTTTTTTTACAGGACTATTTGTAATTTAGTATAGGGTAGGGCTTTTTATTATTTTGGGGGGCTTTTTTATTTTATTAGGGGGCTTAGATTAGGTGTAATTAGTTTAAACTTCTTGTAAAAAAAAACTCTGTAATTTAGTGTTGTTTTTTTTTCGTAATTTCGTTTATTGAATTTAATTGTAAATAATTGTAGGTAGTTTAGGTAATTAGTTTAATGATAGTGTAGTGTTAGGTGTAATTGTAACTTAGGTTAGGATTTATTTTACAGGTCATTGTGTACTTATTTTAGCTAGGCAGTTATTAAATAGTTAATAACTATTTAATAACTATTGTACCTAGTTAAAATAAATACAAAGTTGCCTGTAAAATAAATATAAATCCTAAGCTAGCTAGAAATGTAACTATTAGTTGTATTGTAGCTAGCTTAGGGTTTATTTTATCGGTATTTAGTTTTAAATAGGATGAATTTATTTAATTATCTTAAATTAATTTCCTTTAATTTAAATTATATTTAAGTTAGGGGGGGTTAGGGGTTAATAAATTTATTATAGTAGCGGTGACGTTGGGGTCGCAAGATTAGGGGTTAATAAATGTAGGTAGGTGGCGGCGACATTGGGGGGGCAGATTAGGGGTTAATAAAATTTAAATAGTGTTTGCGAGGCAGGAGTGCAGAGGTTTAGGGGTTAATACATTTATTAAAGTGGCGGCAATGTTCGGTCGGCAGATAAGGGGTTAAAAATTGTAGGTAGGTGGCGGCGACGTTGGGGGCGACAGATTAGGGGTTAATAAATATAATGTAGATGTCGGCGATGTTAGGGGCAGCAGATTAGGGGTTCATAGGTATAATGTAGGTGGCGGCGATGTCCGGTCGGCAAATTAGGGGTTAAATTTTTTTATTTTAGTGTTTGCGATGTGGGGGGGGGGCCTTGGTTTAGGGGTTAATAGGTAGTTTATGGGTGTTAGTGTACTTTTTAGCACTTTAGTTAAGAGCTTTATGTTCCGGCGTTAGGAGTCTGGACAGGAGAGGGTCTACCGCTCACTTCTTCCAAGACTCGTAATACCGGCGTTAGGCAAATCCCATAGAAAAGATAGGTTACGCAATTGATGTAAGGGGATTTGCGGTAGCCTCGATTCGAGGAAGAAAAGTGAGCGGTACACCTGTACCTGTCAGACTCGTAATACCAGCAGGCGTTAAAAAGCAGCGTTGGGACCTCTCAATGCTACTTTTTAAGGCTAACGCAAGACTCGTAATCTAGGCGTATGTTTGTGCAATCATTGTTCAGGCAATAGAAGCTCACTGGCTGATATGGGGCAACTCCCACAGCTCCATTGGTAAACCACAATACACCCTATAAGTATAAAAACACAAAGGGTCAGATTACGAGTGGAGCATTATTTAGCGCTTTCTCTCTTGTGCACTTTGGTTTGTGCTTGTATTACAAGTTGATAGTTAAAACTTATCGCTATTGTGCTAACCCGATGTACGCAAAAGGTCCAACTTGCAATACTGAGTGTGCAAATCCAATAACCTATTACCCTATAGAATCAATGGAACAAAAAAGTGGAAAAATACCTAACCTCATGCACAAGCACAATTTCATATTTTCAAGTGCACTAACCTGACATGAAAATATGAATATTTCACATTCCAATGTTCTTCACATAGCAGCATGTGTTCTATTTATTCATAAATACATATTTCTATATATATGATGGTATTTTAGTACAATAGATATCTATACCTATATATATATATATATATATATATATACCTATAGATATATACAGAAAATAAAATTATTCAGCGCTAGGAGAGTATGGAGGGTCTATTGGTCTTATTTCATATATATATTTTCCCATCCATTAACAAGAATATGTTTATAAGAAAAAAACTGGTTAGGTGCTGAATAGTCCCATACAAATTTAAACTGGATAGTCTAGGGAACTATAATTGTACATATAGTCCGCAGTACTGGTTCCTGTGTGCCACAAAGTCTGGCAGCCCGTCTGGTAAAGAGCAATCCCCCATAGAGAGAGGTCCCTCCTGAGTGTCTGAAAAGGTATAGAAGTAGACAGGCACTCAGAGGCACTCCTAGTGTAATATGTTCTATATATGTGTACACATAAAGAAAGTGAAATATCCACACTCACTTGGTTTAACCTCACGATATGAGGTATTTAGACAGCACTTGTGTTAGTAGGTATTCACTCCTTGTTGACTCCTCGGTCAAATGTCGTCCCACACTTCTTTGGATAGCCCAGTTTCCTTAGGATCCTTGAGGATAAGGGCCCCTCAAAGGTGTAGAACTTGCCCCGGGTTATAAGGGTTTAAAGGGAGTAACTGTTGCTGTTTTGCCGTAATACAGTGTAAGGCTCCGTCCCCGGCCACACACCACATCATTCAGCGTATTCACACTGAGCAAAGTAAGGAATCAGCTGCTACACACTGTAAAACGGTACAGCAGTTAGATATTGTCCTTGGGTGCTCCATAGCTATATATTTTACTGACCCTGTAAGAGCGAATTAGCCAGCAAGGAACAGGATTTTAAAAAACGATCCTGTAACAAGGTCTGACCAACTTATGTTTTGAAGTCTGTTGTATTGTCTTTTATGTACACATATATAAACATTAAATACCTTGGTTTCAACATATATTATTGGTGTTAGTATATTCCCTTACACTGTATTACGGCTAAAACAGCAACAGTTACTCCTTTAACCCCTTATAACCCGGGGCAAGTTCTACACCTTTGAGGGGCCCTTATCTTCAAGGATCCTAAGGAAACTGGGCTATCCAAAGAAGTGTGGGAGGACATTTGACCGAGGAGTCAACAAGGAGTGAACACCTACTAACACAAGTGCTGTCTAAATACCTCATATCGTGTGGTTAAACCAAGTGAGTGTGGATATTTCACTTTCTTTATGTGTACACATATATAGAACGTATTACACTAGGAGTGCCTCTGTGCGCCTGTCTACTTCTATACCTCTATAGATATATACAGATATATATACAGTATATATACAGTATATATATATATATATATATATATGTATATATATATATAAAAGAAGTCCTGACTGACTCATCAACGCCCAGCTCAAACCAGTTAACCTGGTTTTATGACAAAGGGGGGTGAACATTTTTATGAGGATACCTATATCTCAAAAACCGACGATGTTACAGACGTGAAAATTGGTATTTAGATTCTCCTTGAAAAATAAAGAAACGTGTTTTACCATTTCCCCAAAATCCACTTAAGAGGGGTCAAAAGGGGGCTGATTATGAGGATACCTATATCTCAAAAACCGACAATGTTACAAACGTAAAAATCCACTTAAGGGGGGCCAAAAGGGGGGGGTGTTGTTACGTTTTTTGCTTCTTCTTTTTTTTACAAATCCCAAAATCCATGTGAGCGAAGCCGTGGGTAACAGCTAGTATATAAATATATAGGAATATCTATTTGATAATATTTAGAACAAAATCCCCTATGTGCAAAACGTTGGAATGTGAAATATTTACAGTAAATTCACATTATAACACTTTATTAACAATGAATATAGCATAAATATGTTTTATCATGTTTTTATCTACTTGACTGCAAAGAGCTCCAATGCACTTATAAGTCTATATGGGTGTACATATGTATTTATGTGTTTATATGTGACTGTGTATATGTCTGTAAATAAATATATACACATATAAATACATATGTACACACACATAAATAAATAAATATATCTATATATATATCTATATATCTATATATATATATATATATATATATCCATCTTTAGACATGTATATGTATGTATGTACAGTATGTCTATGTTAAAGTCCTTTGCCTGCCTTTTAATCTGGCCCAGTGTTTTTTTTTCTTAATACAAGGACATCCATTTTACAAAAAAAAAAACACCCTGTTTTAATCTCAATAAAATGTAAATGTCCCTTTAATGTGCAAGTATTGTTAGACTTTCTGATTTGACACATTTCCAAACAGGTTTATTCGACCATCAATATCAGCTCTCTTGTGGGTGACTTCATACAATCACAGACTTGGCAATGCTCTGTCTTTTCTTTATGAATCATCTAAAAACAATTGTTGATGGGATTATTGGCACTGCCAGAGAAAGAAATACGTGCAGAAATCTACTCAGCTCCTTTTAAAGGGACATTAAACACTATCAGCTAGATTATGAGTTATGCACGCTATAGGGAAATTAACTAATGCAACAAAAGTTGCGTTATTTAACCCTCTATAGCGCAGCCATTACAAGTTTTCAAACAGCCGGCTTGTGCGTGCGATATGGTGATTTTAAGCTCCATACGGCACAAAATACAAGCGCTGTTTTAACGTCCTCGTGCGCGCTTTCCCCATAGACATCAATTGGGAGAAGGTGTCAAAAAAAAGCCTAACACCTGCGATCGCGGAAAGAAAAGCTCCGTAACGCAGCCCCATTGATGTCTATGGGGGAAAAAAGTAACATTTAAGCCTAACACCCTGACATAAACCCCACATCTAAACACCCCTAATCTGCTGCCCCCGACATCGTCATCACCTACATAATGTTATTAACCCCTAACCTGCTGCTCTTGATATCGCTGCCACCTAAATAAAGCTATTAACCTCTAATCTGCCGCTCCAAATATCGCAGTCACTATACTAAAGTTATTAACCCCTATTTCCCTGCACCTCAACATCGCCCACACTATAATAAATCTAGTAACCCCTTTTCCGCGGCTCCCCAACATCGCCGCAACTAAATAAAGTTATTAACCCCTAAACCTCTGGCCTCCCACACCACTACCACTAAATAAACCTATTAACCTCTAAACCGCCAGCCCCCCACATCGCAACAACCTAAATTAAACTATATTAACTCTAAACCTAACCCTAACGTAACCCTAAACCAAACCCTAAACCTAGCACACCCTAACTTTAACATAATTAAAATAGAGCTAAATTAAAGTTACAATTGTTAATTAAATAATACCTATTTAAAACTAAATACAAACTTACCTGTGAAATAAAACCTAAGCTAGATACAATATAACTAATAGTTATATTGTAGCTAGCTTAGGTTTTATTTTTATTTCACAGGTAAGTTTGTATTTATTTTAACTAGGTAGACTAGTTAGTAAATAGTTATTAACTATTTACTAACTACCTAGTTAAAATAAATACAAACTTTCCTGTGAAATAAAACCTAAGCTAGCTACAATGTAATTAATAGTTATATTGTAACTAGCTTAGGTTTTATTTTTATTTCACAGGTAAGTTTGTATTTATTTTAACTAGTTAGACTAGTTAGTAAATAGTTATTAACTATTTACTAACTACCTAGTTAAAATAAATACAAACTTACCTGTGAAATAAAACCTAAGCTGCTTACACTAAAACCTAACATTACAAAAATAAAAAACCTAACATTACAAAAAATAAAAAACACTAAAATGACAAAAAATAAAAAACCTACCATTACAAAAAATAACAAACGAAATTATCCAAAATAATAAAAATGATTCCTATTCTAATACCCTTTAAACAAAAAAACACCCCAAAATAAAAAAGCCTAATCTAGAATAAACTACCAAGGGCCCTTAAAAGGGCCTTTTTTGGGCCATTAAAAGAGCCTTTTGTAGGGCATTGCCCCAAAGTTAACAGCTCTTTTGCTACAAAACAAAACAAACACCCCCTAACAGTATACAACCCACCCCCCAAAATAAAGTAAAACCTAATCTACCCATTGCCCTGAAAAGGGCATTTGTATGGGCATTGCCCTTAAAAGGGCATTTAGCTCTTTTTCCTTCCCTTAAAAGGGCATTCAGCTCTTTTATGAAATGCCCAAGCCCTAATCTAAAAATAAAAACCCACCCCAAAACGAAAAAAAAATTCATTACATAAAATAACAAACAAATTATCAAAAATAATAAAAATTATTCATATTCTAATACCCATTTAAAAAAACAAAACAAAAAAAAAAACACCTAATGTAGAATAAACTACCAATAGCCCTTAAAAGGGCCTTTTGTAGGGCATTGGCCTAAGTTAAACAGCTCTTTTACCTGAAAAAAAATACAAAGTCCCACTAACATTACAAACCCTCACCCCCCCAAACCTACAAAATAAAAAAACCTATCTAAAAAACCCTAATCTAATCATTGCCATGAATAGGGCATTTGTATGGGCACTGTTCAAATCAGCCAATAGAATTTCAGTAGCTCTCATCCTATTGGCTGATTTGCCGCCTTCACTTCAGAAACAATCCTCAGATGTTTTCTACCCCATCCTCTAAGACTACCTTTCTCATTTCTCTTATGAAAGGGACGGCTATGGCACGGGTGTCACCCCTGCTTGAAAAGAATGATCTTCTACTAAGTGATGTGGATTCATTTATATCTACCTTATCTTCCATGTTTGATAGGCCAGGAAGATCTGTTGCCGCAGAAGCTGGTTTATTGGATCTACGTCAAGGTAACCTTTCGGTTGCCCAATATGCTATTGAATTTCATACTTTAGCTTCTGAAACTTTATGGAATCAAGGAGCCTTACGAGCAACCTTTCATAAGGGTCTGTCTGAACGGATGAAAGATGAACTACTCTTCCGAGCTCTACCTGAATCATTAGAAGATTTTATCAATTTATGCATCAGGCTTGATGCCCGTTTTTTTGAACGTCAACAAGAAAGGGATCGTAGCCGGAGACCTCTGACGAGACCATCCTTTCATCTGGCTCCCTGATTTTCTAATCCTGTTCCACCAAATCTGCCTCCCTCTGATTCTGTGGAACCTATGGAAGTGGGTGCTATAAAATGAACAGAGCCTGAACGCTTGAGAAGACGCACCTTGGGTCTTTGCTTATATTGTGGCTTGAAGGGAAATTTGCTAAAAGACTGTCCTTCCAGACCAGTAAAAGCCAGGGCTTAACTCCTGATCAGGGGGTTGAGCTAAGTCAAACCATTTCTTCATCCCTCAATCCCAAGCTTTTTGTTCCTCTGACTCTTATTCTCAGACAACACAAGTTCCATACTCGAGCCTTAATTGATTCTGGTGCTGCTGGTGGATTCTTCTTTTGCTTTTCTCTACAAATTCCTCTCCATTCGGCTCTGGTATTATTCAGTTTGCCACTGAACCTCTGCTTATGTCTGTGGGAGTGCTTCACTCAGAACCCATTTGTTTTGACGTTATTACATCTCCACATTATGCTTCCTTTAATTCAGAGACTCCCCTGGTTACAGATTCACAATCCGTTATTCTCCTGGTCTCAGAGCAAACTTATTTCCTGGGGAGATAGCTGTTTCAGTCACTGTTTACAGAGTGTTTCGAAATATCCACTTTCTACTATTGCCATGTCGGATAAGCCTCCTAACCAATCTGGTCCTTGTCTACAGAATGTCTCCAGAACTACGCTATTTACTATAGCAATGAGGGATATGCCGGGTGCTCTACCTGTTCAATATCATTCCTTCTTGGATGTATTCTCTAAGAAGGAGGCTGAGTGCCTACTTCCTCATAGAGCCTTTGACTGTCCTATTGATCTTCTGCCTGGAGCTCCTCTTCCTAGGGGTAGGACTTACCCCATCTCGTCAAGAAAATATTGCATTGGACGAAAAAATCAAGGATACTTTAGCTAGAGGGTTCATCGTCCCTCCTTGTCACCTGTTCGAGCTGTTTTTTTCTTTGTGAAAAAGAAAGATGGGGGTCTCCGACCTTGTATTGATTATTGTGCCCTAAATCAAATAATAGTCAAAAACTGTTATCCTCTTCTGCTCATTCCAGAGCTTTTCGACTATCTTCAAGGAGCCACAATATTCTCTAAGCTTCAACTTCGAGATTCTTATAACCTCATAAGAGTTCGTAAAAGGTGATGAATGGAAGACTGCATTTAACACCAGATTTGAGCACTACAAATATCAGGTTATGCCTTTTGGGCTCTGTAATGCCCCAGCCATCTGTCAACATTTTATTAATTAGGTCTTCAGAGATTTCTTGAATCAGTTTGTGATAATTTATCTCAATGATATACTTATTTTTTCCAAGACCATGCAAGATCATCATCTTCATGTCAGATCAGTTCTTCAAAGACTCAGAGAGAATCATATTTTCTCTAAACTAGAAAAATGTTCTTTCCATCAAGAATCTATCTCCTTCCTTGGCTATATTATATCTCATTCTGGATTTGAAATGGATCCCGGCAAATTGACTGCTATTATGGACTGGCCCAGACTTACTTCCCTTAAAGCCTTGCAGAGGTTCCTTGGGTTCGCAAATTATTATAGGAAATATATTAAAGGCTTCACTTCTATCTCTGCTCCTTTCACTGCCTCAACTAAAAAGGGACAGAATTGTAATAATTGGCCTGCTCAGGCTCTGGAGGCCTTTGAAACTCTCAAATCTGCCATTTCATCTGCACCTATACTAAGTCATACAGAACCTAATCTTCAATTCATTCTAGAAGTGGACGCTTCCTCTGTAGCGGCTGGAGCCGTACCTACTCAACACAATTCTGTCTCTGGAAAGATCCACCCTGTGGGTTTTTTCTCCAAAACATTCAGTCCTGCCGAATTAAATTAAGATGTCAGAAAGAAACAAAGAACTTCTTACCATCAAAATGGCTTTGGATGAATGGAGGCATTGGCTAGAAGGCATTAAACTACAATTTACCATTCTGACAGATCACAAGAATCTTCTATATCTCCAAACTGCTAAACGGCTTAATTCTAGACAGGCTAGATGGTCTTTATACTTCTGAAGGTTTAATTTTGTCCTATCTTACATTCCTGGAACAAAGAATATCAAAGCAGATGCTCTGTCGAGGCAATTTCTACCTACTACTTCTTTACGAGAAGTACCTGATACTATACTCCATCGTCTTAAAATTATCGCTTAAATATCTACTTCTAGATATTTCTGCCCAAACTAATGTACCTCTGGCATGTACTCCTCCATCTGGTCTTCTATTTGTACCTAACAATCTACGTCTCAAGATGTTACGCTGGGCTCATGACAGCGTTCTTGCCGGATATCCTGGTGGCCTTCCATGGAAAAAGACGTTAAAGCATATGTCTCCGCTTGTACCTCCTGTGCATCTAATAAATCTTCCTATCATTTGCCTCCTGGCTTACTTCAGCCTTTACCTATTCCACATTAACCTTGGACCCACATCTACATGGATTTTGTCACTGACTTACCTTCTTCTACTGGCAATAATACTATTTGGGTTGTGGTCGATAGATTCTCCAAGTAAGCTCACTTTGTTCCTCTTCCTGGTTTACCCTCTGCTGAAAGACTTTCGGGATTGTTCATTCTTCATATCGCCCGATTACATAGGTTTCCTCTGGACATAGTCTCAGACAGGGGAGTTCAATTTGTCTCTCACTTCTGGAGGTCCCTCTGTAAACAATTGCGTACTACTATCTATTTTTTGACTTCTCATCACCCTCAATCCAACAGCCAGACGGAGCGAGTGAATCAGTGTCTTGAGACCTTTTTCAGACACTATATCGACCATCATCAATCTAATTGGAATTGACCATTGCCTCTTGCCGAACTGGCTCATAACTCCCATTTCAACTCCTCTTTAAAGACTTCTCCTTTCAAAGCAGCTTATGGATTTGACCCTAGGACCTTTCCTTTGTCTACTTCTGCTACTGATGTTCTTGCTGCTGATCTTGTTGCCAAAAATCTTTGTCGAAATTGGCAAAACATCCGCAACATACTTCTCAGTTACTCCAAAAGATACAAACTGTTCACTGACCGAAGAAGAAAAAAGGCAGTGGGGAAAAGGTATGGATTTCCACCAAATTATTTTGTCTCAAACAACCTTGAGCTGAATTGGGTCCTTGTTAAGTTGGTCCTTTCCAGGTTGTCTCCCAGGTTTGTTCTTCTGCATATCGAGTAGCTCTTCCAAAGACCCTCAAGATCCACCCGGTCTTTCATGTTTCCCTTCTGAAACCTGTAGTCCGAAAAAGATACTCCAGCAAAATCACATCTCCGACTCCGTTACTAGTGAATGGTAACCCTGAGTATGAGGTCGGTCAGATTCTGGACTCGAAATTACGTGGCAAGAAGTTGTATTATCTGATTAACTGGAAAGGGTATCTCTTTACTGAACGGTCTTGGGAACCTGCTTGTCACGTTCCTGCTCCTGCGCTGGTTAAGACCTTTAATAGAACTTTTCACAACAAGCCTAGTCTTGAGGGGTCCTTGTCGGGGGGGGGGGAATTGGCATGGCTCTTCTGCGGCTTCCAGGAACTTTTTGCTGTAGCACATTTGTGGCCGTCCCTCTCTGATGATGTCAGTCGGCCTATATCCTTCCGGCGTTCTGGAGATTCGACGCCTGTTTGTTGAACTTTGTTCTGTTGCTGGCTTCTTCTGCTGAGTGAGTACTTATCTGGTTACCAGACCTCTGCCTGCCTGACTCTGCCTTTGCTTAACCCTAACCTGCCTGAAAATTACCAGACCTCTGCCTGCCTGACTCTGCCTTTGCTTAACCCTAAACTGCCTGTAAGTTACCAGACCTCTGCCTGCCTGACTCTGCCTTTGCCTAACCCTAAACTGCCTGAAAGTTACCGGGCCTCTGCCTGCCTGACTCTGCCTTTGCTTAACCCTAAATTGTCTGAAAGTTAACGGAACTCTGCCTGCCTGACACTGCCTTTGCTTAACCCTAAACTGCCTGTAAGTTACCGGACCTCTGCCTGCCTGACTCTGCAGTTGCTTAACCCTAAACTGTCTAAAAGTTACCGGAACTCTGCCTGCCTGACTCTGCCTTTGCTTAACCCTAAACTGCCTGAAATTCACCGGACCTCTGTCTGCCTCTGCCTTCTTGATTTATTTATCAGACTGTTGAATTTCCTGATCCTTACCTGCCTGTCCAGTATTGTGAGTATCTGCTACTCTTGCTTTATCTGCCTGTGGTTCCTGGTTTCCTGTCTCAGTTGTGGGTCACGTCCTGGATATTACTCAGTGTGCTAGTGTGTGTGTTTTAATTCATCCTAGCATTTGAGTCTATTCCAGATTGATACCGATATCTACTTTCATTCCTGCTTTTTAAAATAAAAATACCAAGAGAACGAAGAAAAATTGATAATAGGAGTAAATAAGAAAGTTGCTTAAAATTGCATGTTCTATCTGAATCATGAAAGATTGGGTTTAGTATCGCTTAAAGCCCTTAGTGACCACTGCCCTTTTCAATTTTCTTACCGTTTGGGACCAGGGCTATTTTTACATTTCTGCAGTGTTTGTGTTTAGCTGGAAATTTCCTCTTACTCATTTACTGTACTTACACATATTATATGTTTTTCTTACCATTAAATTGACTTTCTAAAGATACCATTATTTTCATCATATCTTATAATTTACTATAAAAAATCGTTATAAAATATGATGAAAAAATTTAAAAAACACACTTTTTCTAACTTTGACCCCAAAAATCTCTTACGCATCTACAACCACCAAAAAACACTCATGCTAAATAGTTTCTAAATTTTGTCCTGAGTTTAGAAATACACAATGTTTACATGTTCTTTGCTTTTTTGCAAGTTATAGGGCAATAAGTACAAGTAGCCCTTTGCTATTTACAAACCATTTTTTTCCCCAAAATTTGCATAAATGACATTTTAACACTGATATCTGTCAGGAATCCCTGAATAACCCTTTACATGTATATTTTTTTTTTTTAGTAGACAACCCAAAGTATTGATCTAGGCCCATTTTGGTATATTTCACGCCACCATTTCACCGCCAAATGCGATCAAATAAGAAAAATTGTTAACTTTTTTACTAACTTTTTCACAAACTTTAGGTTTCTCACTGAAATTATTTACAAACAACTTGTGCAATTATGGCACAAATGGTTGTAAATGCTTCTCTGGGATCCCCTTTGCTCAGAAATAGCAGACATATACGGCTTTGGCATTACTTTTTGGTAATTAGAAGGCCGCTAAATGCCGCTGCGCACCACACTTGTATTATGCCCAGCAGTGAAGGGGTTAATTAGGTAGCTTGCAGGGAGCTTGAAGGGTTAATTTTAGCTTTAGTGTAGAGATCAGCCTCCCACCTGACACATGCCATCCCTTGATTCCTCCCTGAAAGTCTGCCAGTATAAAAATAAAAAGTTTTTGTTTGTCTTTAAAAAAAAAAAAAAAAATTATATTTTTTCTGCAGTGTAGGATCCCCCCTTACCACCCAACCTCCCTGAGCCCCCCAAACAGCTCTCTAACCCTCCCCCCTCTAAATATTTGCCACCATTTTGGGTACTGGCAGCTGACTGCCAGTACCCACTTTGCAATAAAATTTGCAATTTTTGTTTATAAATCCCACTTTTTCTATAGTGTAGCTGCCCCCCCTCAATACCATGCCCCCTCCCATATCCCTTTCCCAACATTATTCCCCTCTCTCTCCCATCTTCCTCTCCCACCCTCCTCTCCCACTACTTCTTCTCCCACACACCCGCGCGCACCTGCAAGTCATTTTCCACTACTGGCCAGAAGTTCTCCAGCGATGGGCCGCCCACCTGCCTCCCTGCAATGACTCCCACCCACCAATGATCTGCACCATCGCTGGCCGATGCATAGAGGGCCACAGAGTGGCTCTCTCTGCATCGGTGGGTAAAAAAAGGTATTGCAATGATGCCTCAATATCGAGGCTCCACTGCAATACCTTGAAAGCAGCTGAAAGCGATCATCATCACTTCCACCGCTTGAAACCCCTAAGGATGTACAGGGTACGTTCTTGGGCCTCTATTTAACAAGGTCTGGTGGACCTCGCTGGACCTCGCTGAACCTCGCTGAATACGGAGAGCAATACGCTCTCCGTATTCAGCATTGCACCAGCAGCTCACAAGAGCTGCTGGTGCAACGCCGCCCCCTGCAGACTCACGGCCAATGGGCCGCCAGCAAGGGGGTGTCAATCAACCCGATCGTACTCGATCGGGTTGATTTATGGCGATGTCTGTCCGCCTGCTCAGAGCAGGCGGACAGGTTATGGAGCAGTGGTCTTTGTGACCGCTGCTTCATAACTGCTGTTTCTGGCGAGTCTGAAGACTCGCCAGAAACAGGGGCCGTCAAGATCCTTTCGGAGCTTGATAGATAGGCCCCTTGGTCGTTAAGTGACAGTTTTTGTAGGACGTAACCTGTATGTCCTTGGTCCTTAAGGGGTTAAAGCCAATTAGGGACAGATATGTAGAAGAATTAGCCTTGAAAAGTTAGCATATGCATTTCATGTTCTGAGTATTAGAAATTTCCAAATTTTCAAAGCTTAATTACATGAAAGGGGGCAAAATAAATCATGAAAAAATATTGCAGTGTTATTTTATTAAATATCAAGTTGTCTACTGTCTCTTTAAGGGTTTATTTCCATTTGCATTTTATAGTAGAGACATACAGCTTTATAGACCACTGCCATAGATTTGTATTCGTATCTTCATCAGTTTACCATTATTATTATTATCATTATTATTATTAGTTATGTGTAGAGCACCAACAGATTCTGCAGCACTAAATATGTAGGTCTAATATACAAAGTATAATTTATAGGAGACAAAGGGGTCCTGCCAAGAGTTGCACTGATGTTATTCACCTCTCATGAAGATGATCTACAAAACAGCTGGGCTTGTAGGTTTACATGCTAAGGGAGTTCAAGGGGATGACAAAGGAGGAGGAGAGGAACTGAGGTAAGAAAGGTCAGCATATATTGTATGCATCCCTGAGCAGTAGAGTATTTAAGTAATGCTTGAAACTATGAAAACTAGGGGTGAGACTTGTGAAGCAAGGCTGAGAGTTACACAAAATAGAGGCCAATCTGGAGAAGTCTTTTAGACAGGAATGCAAGGAGGTAACAAGAAAGGAGGAGATCATGAGTAGAGCAAAGGGGACAGGAGGGAAAGTATCTGGAGACAAGGTCTGAGATATAGGGGGAAGCAGTGTTATTGAGAGCCTTGAATGTCAGAGTAAGGATTTTGTGTTTTTTTCTGGAGGTTAGAGGAATCCAGTGAAGGGGCTTGCAGAGAGGTGCAGCAGATGAGGAACGACGTGTAAGGAAGATGACCCTAGAAGAGGCATTCATTATGGATTGTAAAGGAGATAGACTGCAATCAGGGAGACCAGAGAGGATGGAGTTGCAATAGTCAAAGCAGGAAATGAGGGAGTGAATTAAAATCTTTGTCGAATTCTGGAGATGTTTTTAAGGTGAAAACAGTAAGAACTTGCCAAAGAATGGATGTAAGGAGTGAAAAAAAGATCTGAGTCAAGTGTGACCCCAATACATTGGGCATTCAGGGATGAGGTAATTATGTTATTAGAAAGTTATAGAAAGTTGGGGGGTAGAGATTTTGGAAGAGGGGGGATAAGGAGCTCATTTTTTGAGAGATTTAGCTTAAGGTAGTGAGAGGACATAGAGGATGAGATATCAGAAAGACAGTTAGTGACACGGGTTAGCAAGGAAGGGAAAAGGTCTGGTGCAGAGAGGAAGATTTGGGTATCATCAGCATACAAATAATATTGAAACCTGTGGGACTTTATTAAGAAACCTAAGGAAGATGTATAGATTGAGAAGAGAAGGGGACCAAGGACAGAGTCTTGTGGTACCCCAACAGCAAGTAATAAAGGGGAAGAGAATGTGCAACAGAAGGCTACACTAAAAGGTCCGGTTGGACAGGTAGGAGATGAACCAAGAGAGGGCTGTGTCACAAATTCCGAAGGATTGGAGGGTTTGAAGCAAGAGATGGTGGCCAATAGTATTATAGACTGCAGACAGATCAGAAAGGATTAACTGAGAGAAGTGGTCTTTTGATTTTGCTTTAAGTAGATCATTAGTAACCTTAAGAAATTGCTGTCTCTGGGGTGTTGGGGAAAAATCTAGATTGCAATGGATCAAGGAGGAAGTTTAATGTGAGGATGTGTGATAAACATGTACAGGCGTACCTCGAAGGTATTGCGGGTTCAGTTCCAGAAAACCGCAATAAAGCAAATATAGCAATAATGTGAGTCACACTAATTTTTGTGTTTCTCGGTGCATATAAAAGTTATATTTACACTATACTGTAGTCTATTAAGTGTGTAATAGCATTTTGTCTAAAAAAACCCCAATGTACATACCTTAAAAAATGTATTGCTAAAAACATGTTAAATATCATCTGAGCCTTCAGTGAGTCATCATAATCTTTTTTTTTTGCTGGTGGTGAGTATAGTAAGGTGTGTATTTATGTGTATTTATGTGTTTATATGTATATACATATGCTTGAATAATGGCTCTGATAGACTTGCTCGACACAAGATTGCTACAAATCTTCAATTTGTAAAAAGAGCAATATCTGTGAAGTGCAATAAAGTGCATTACAATAAAATGAGGTATGCCTGTATAAAGAAGCCTTTCCAGAAGTTTAGCTTGTGAAAGTGCATCGATAGCTTAAAATCAGATCAAGGCAGTATCCATCTTTGTAAGAGGGAGAGTAAGCTAATTATATCAGACCATAATATAAAGTGAGTTAGAAACATTTATTTCCTCCAGGAGCAGTAGCATTAACTACAAGGAGGTGGGCAGGGGTGTCTGAGGAGAGGAAATAAGGTATCCAAGCAGCAAATGATCAAGAAATAGAGTTGGGCAGCCTAAGCGGGTGATATATAACCACATCACGTATCGAAAGGGGAGAGAACAAGCGAATCATGTGGCTTTCAAAGGAAGAAAATGTGAAGAGATGGGCTGTATTTGCTGAAAAGTGCAATGAGAGGAAAGAAAAATACCTACACCATCTCCTTGTCTGTTTCCAGGCCTAGGGTGTGACTGAAGGGGGCACCCCCATGTGACAATGCAGAAGAGGAGGTAGTGTCTGAGGGAGAGAGACAGGTTTCTGTGAGAGCCAGAAGGATAAGGGAGTGGGTGATAAAGAGGTCATAAATAGAGGTGAGCTTGTTGCAAATAGAGTGAGAGTGCACAAGTAAAGGGGATGGTTGGCTTTGGATACACAAGGAATTTGAGTGAGGTTTCTAGAGCTCTGGTTTCTAGGTCTATGGAATGACATACATCGGTGGGGGAGATTGAGAAGTTGTAGGGGACCAGGATTGGGAGAGATATCACCACCAGCAGTTAGTATGAGCAAGAGGGAGAGTGACATAAGGTGAGGTACAGATTTGCAGTACTGAGAGTGTCTCTAGGATGTGGTGCAAGGAGGAGAGAGAGAGTTTAAGGGGTACTACCCCTGTAGTTTCCATATCGCTGGAAACAAGAGTTAAGCACTTTAACTCATCCGCCACCTCTGACACCCCCTGCTAGCAGGTGATTGGCTGCAAATCTGCAGGGGGCGGCATTGCACAAGCATTTCACTAGGAATGCTTGTGCAATGTTAAATGCAGACAGTGTATGCTGACGTCATTTACTGATGTCGGGCGGACATGATCCGATACAGAGGATCATGTCCGTCCAACATTTAGTAAATCGGCCCCTTAGAGTGAAGCTCCTGAGAGCAAAAGTGAGGTGAGCATAAAAGAGATGGGCTAATATATAGTGCAGGGGGTGAGGGGGAAGATGTGAATGAACAATGGAGTTTGTTATAGAGACAAGAGGTAGCAAGAAGGAACAGGAAGATATGGAGCATTGTTACAAAAAGAGAAAAAGTGAAACACACCAAATATAATATTACAAAAGTAAATGCCTTGTGTCTTGTCCTTTGTTCACTCCTTGTTCATTTCTTGTATAATTATTTTGCTTAATTCTAATTGTCTCACTTATAAAATGCTCACTTAAAGTGACACTGAACCCACATTTTTTCTTTTATGATACAGATAGAGCAGCAATTTTAAGCAACTTTCTAATTTACTCCTATTATCAATTTTTCTTTATTCTCTTGCTATCTTCATTTGAAAAAGAAGGCATCTAAGCTTTTTTTTTGGTTCAGAACTATGGATAGCACTTTTTTATGGGTGGATGAATTTATCCACCAATCAGCAAGGACAACCCAGGTTGTTAACCAAAAATGGGCCGGCATCTAAACTTACATTCTTGCATTTCAAATTAAGATACCAAGAGAATGAAAAAAAAAATTGATAATAGGAATAAATGAGAAAGTTGCTTAAAATGTCATGCTCTATCTGAATCACGAAAGAAAAAAAATTGGGTTCAGTTTCCCTTTAAGAAATGTGAACATTTACTGTTATGATAGTGCAAACCCCTAGCCAAACAGTTTACAAAGAACAGAAAATATATTCAATGAAATGACCAGTTTTGTGATTACAAAGCATAACCCTTTATCACACAGATAAACTAGTATTGTGAATTGTATGTCCCTTTAAGGTTGCTCTGTTACCATGAGTGAGAGGAGCTGTGTGAGCAGTCTGATTCTTGCCCTAATCCTAACCATTAACAATATCACTCTTATAATGCAGAGAGCATCCTATATGTAACATATCTAAACACAGTTTAAAGGGGCAGTAAAGTCAAAATTCAATGTTCATTATTCAGAGAGTAATTTTTAACAACTTCATAAGTTACTCCTATCATCTAATTTGCTTTATTCTCTTGGTATCCTTGGCTGAAGTGTAAACCAAGGAAGTCTGGTAAGAGTTTAGGAGTGTGCACGTGTCTTTAGCCAGATAGACAGACAGACAGACAGATAGATAGATGATATATAGATACATAGATACAGAGATAATTAGATAGATAGATAGATGATAGATAGATAGATAGCTATACTGTATATTATAGATATATGATAGATAGATAGATACAGAGATAATTAGATAGATAGATGATAGATATATAGATAGATTCAGAGATAGTTAGATAGATAGACAGACAGACATATATATAGATAGATAGATAGATAGATAGATACTGGATAGATGATAGATAAATAGATACAGAGATAATTAGATAGATAGATGATAGATAGATAGATGGATAGATAGATAGATAGCTATACTGTATATGATAGATATATGATAGATAGATAGATAGATAGATAGATACAGAGATAATTAGATAGATAGATGATAGATAGATTCAGAGATAGTTAGATAGCTAGACAGACAGACAGATATATATATATATATATATATATATATAGATAGATAGATAGATAGATAGATAGATACTGGATAGATGATAGATAGATAAATAGATACAGAGATAATTAGATAGATAGATGATAGATAGATAGATTGATAGATAGATAGATAGCTACAGAGATAGTTCAAAAGATAGATAGACAGATAGACAGCTATATATGATAGATAGAAGTCTGAGGACGGGGGCAACCCCCGAAAACTTTCGCATAGTAAAGCATTTTACTTACTTCAATACGGAGAGTGCCTTTCTTCTAATTTTTTATGATAGATAGATAGATAGATAGATAGATTCAGAGATAGTTAGATAGATTGACAGATAGCTATGTAGATAGATATATGATAGATATATGATAGATATATGATAGATAGATAGAAGATAGATAGATACAGAGATAGATAGATGTAGATGATAGATAGATGGTTAGATAGATAGATAGATTCAGAGATAGTTAGATGGATAGATAGATAGATAGATAGATAGATAGATAGATAGATAGATAGATTCAGAGATAGTTAGATAGATAGATACAGAGATAATTAGATAGATGATAGATAGATTCAGAGATAGTTAGATAGATACATAGATAGATAGATGATAGATAGATAGATAGATACAGAGATAATTAGATAGATAGATACATACATAGATCATTAGATAGATAGATGGATAGATAGATAGATAGATACAGAAATGGTTAGATAGAGAGACAGATAAATACATAGATAGAGAGATAGATAGATAGAGAGATACTTAGATAGATAGATAGATAGATACAGAGATGGTTAGATAGATAGATGGATAGATAAATACATAGATAGAGAGATAGATAGATAGATAGATGATAGATTCAGAGATAGTTAGATAGATAGATACATAGACATATAGATAGATACATAGATCGTTAGATAGATAGATATATAGATAGATAGATTAAGAGATAGATAGATATAGAGAGATTTTTAGATACATAAATAGATGATAGATAGATAGATACAGAGATAGATAGATAGATAGATACAGAGATAGAGAGATAGATATATGATTGATAGATAGACAGACGGATAGATAGGAGATAGATAGATTCAGAGATAGATAGATAGATAGATAGATAGAAAGATAGATACAGAGATAATTAGATAGATAGATAGATAATAGATAGATAGATAGATACAGAGATGGTTAGATAGATAGATATATAAATACATAGAGAGATAGATAGATACATAGATAGATAGATGCTAGATTGATAGATGCTAGATAGATAGATAGATAGATACAGATATAATTAGATAGATAGGCAGACAGACAGACGGGTAGATAGATAGAGATAGATAAATTCAGAGATAGTTAGATAGATAGATAGATAGATAGAAAGATAGATATAGAGATAATTAGATAGAGAGATAGATGATAGATAGATAGATAGATATAGAGATGGTTACACAGATAGATATATAAATACATAGATAGAGAGATAGATAGATAGATAGATATAGAGATACTTAGATATATAGATAGATCGATAGATAGATAGTTAGTTAGATATATAGATACATAGATACATAGTTAGATCCTTGATAGATAGATAGATAGATAGATAGATATATTCAGAGATAGTTAGATAGATAGATAGATAGATAGATTGATAGATAGATACAGAGATAATTAGATAGATAGATAGATGATAGATAGATAGATAGATAGATAGATAGATAGATAGATAGATACAGAGATGATTAGATAGATACATAGGTAAATACATAGATAGAGAGATAGATAGAGAGATAGATAGATTCAGAGATAGATAGACAGACAGATAGCTATATAGATAGATAGATCATTGTAATGTATGAAATTAATGGTAAATCATCTAACTCCAGTTTAGTAGATTCATATTTAACCAACTTTGCAGCTATACTTTATTGTATTCTATATTTAAACAGCTAAAGAAACATAAAAAAATACATCTGCTTGTTATTCTCAGACTAATATTTTCTTTGAATGCATCATTCTATTTAGCATTTATTTAGGGCAAGATTACAAGTAGCGCATTATGAGTTTTCCATGCGCGATGTGGTCTTTTCCCAATCAATTTCCATTGCACAGGTATTACAAGTCTTGAAAAATCGTGATGGGGTACGCGCATTCGCCTTTTACGCAACACTACTTTTCGCACTCGAACAGCTGTAGTTAACAGTTTTGTTTCTCGAAACACTTCAAAAATAGATTACAAAGTATAGTTACACTCATATTAAAACTGTCTATTAAAAATTATATTAAAAAAAATATTGCGCACAAAAGTTATAAGGGCTCAAAGATACGAGATCTTGGGTGTTAGAAAAATAATCTGACGCAGGGATTTTACATTGACATACATACACATACATAGAGAAACGGATTTATATGAATAGACATATGTTTAACTATGGAGATAATAAAGATTTCGTAGTACAATCTTATGCACATTAAACAATATCTCAGAGGGATTTTCAATGCAATATTTGCATATAGATCTCGAGATATATAGACATATATATATTCACATACATATTTCGCTATAAATATATCAGTCCAAAAATCATCACATATATAGAGAAATATTTATTTACAAATAAATTGTCTACTCCATTGACTTCTATGGGCAATACAGGAGCGCGCACGCGATGCATTAGACGGCTTAACGCGCGTGCAGAATAAGATATTTTTTCAACTTGTAATAGCTGCACAACCCCAAATGCAAAAAAAGCCATAATGCGCGCAGTGTTTTCACAACTGATTTGCCGCGTGACTTGTAATCTTGCCCTTAGTGTTTAATGTCCCTATAAGAATATGTGAGATCTTCTAAATGGAAAAAATTGTCCAAAATAATCATCTGGGAGAGCATGGCATTGTGAATGAATTAATGGAATTATTAAAAAATACAAAAAAAAAAACAAAGTTAAACATTACAGCCATGAATATACAGTCACATGCTACATAATTAGAAACAAATCCTTATTTCAGGATGAATAACCTTTGGATTATAATGTATCTTAAATAAAATATATCTAAAGATAGTTTCTTCATCAAAAAGCATTTTATTAAAAAAAAAAATACTATTTAAATAAAACATTTTTTTTAAATCATTGATTTCTTCTATAAGATACGACAAGTCCACGGATTCATCCTTTACTTGTGGGATATTATCCTCCTGCTAACAGGAAGTGGCAAAGAGCACCACAGCAGAGCTTTCTATATAGCTCCTCCCTTGACTCCACCCCCAGTCATTCTCTTTGCCTACTCTAAGTAATAGAAAGGGTAAAGTGAAAGAGGTGATAAAATGTTAGTTTTTATTTTCTTCAAGCAAGACTTTTTTATTTTAAATGGTACCGGTGAGTGCTATTTTTTCTCAGACAGCAGATGGATGAAGATTTCTGCCTGGAGACTGATGATCTTAGCAGTTGTTACTAAGATCCAGAGTAGTTCCCACAGAATGGCTGAGGAGTACTTCAGTGTGAGGAACGTTTTTTTTTTTCATGCTACAAGCATTGAGGTATGTTCAGTCATTTTTTTCTGGAGAGACTGTGTTATTTCAGAATTGGCTGAAAAAAGAAATTATCAAATATTTAAATTAATTACACCTAATCTAATGGCCCTATCAAAATAAAAAGCCCCCCCCCAAAATAAAAAAACCCTAGCCTAAACTAAACTGTTCCAATCAGCCAGTAGAATGCAAGCTCAATCCTATTGGCTGACTGCATCAGCCAATATGATTTTTACCCTTTAATTCTGATTGGCTGATAGAATTCTATCAGGCAATCGGAATTCAAGGGACGCCATCTTGGATGACGTCCCTTAAAGGAACCTTCATTCTGGAAGAGCTGTCGATTGAAGAGGATGCTCCGCGCTGGATGTCTTGAAGATGGAGCCGCTCCGCGCCGAATGGATGAAGATAGAAGATGCCGTCTGGATGAAGACTTCTGCCAGCTTGGATGAAGACTTCAGCCCGCTTGGATTAAGACTTCTGACGGCTTCGCTGAGGACTTCTGCCGCTTCGTTGAGGATGGATGTCAGGTCTTCAAAAACTATAAGTGTATATTCGGGAGTTAGTGTTAGGTTTTTTTAAGGGTTTATTGGGTGGGTTTTATTTTTAGCTTAGGGTTTGGGCGGAAAAAGAGCTAAATGCCCTTTTGAGGGCAATGCCCAAACAAATGCCCTTTTCAGGGTAATGGGGAGCTTAGGTTTTTTTAGATAGGATTTTATTTGGGGGGTTGGTTGTGTGGGTGGTGGGTTTTACTGTTGGGGTTTGTTTGTATTTTTTTTTACAGGTAAAAGAGCTGATTTCTTTGGGGCAATGCCCCGCAAAAGGCCCTTTTAAGGGCTATTGGAAGTTTAGTTTAGGCTAGGGTTTTTTTATTTTGGTGGGGCTTTTTTATTTTGATAGGGCTATTAGATTAGGTGTAATTAGTTTAAATATTTGTTAATTTCTTTTGTATTTTGTGTAATTTAGTGTTTGTTTTTGTAATTTAGTTAATTGTATTTAATTAATGTAATTTATTTAATTGTAGTGTAAGGTTAGATGTTATTGTAACTCAGGTTAGGTTTTATTTTACAGGTAAATTTGTGTTTATTTTAACTAGGTAGTTAGTAAATAGTTAATAACTATTTAGTAACTATTCTACCTAGTTAAAATAAATACAAACTTGCCTGTGAAATAAAAATAAAACCTAAGCTAGATACAATGTAACTATTAGTTATATTGTAGCTAGCTTAGGGTTTATTTTATAGGTAAGTATTTAGTTTTATATAGGAATTATTTAGTTAATGATAGTAATTTTTATTTAGATTTATTTTAATTATATTAAAGTTAGTGGGTGTTAGGGTTAGACATAGGGTTAGGTTTAGGGGTTTATAACTTTAGTATAGTGGCGGCGACGTTGGGGACGGCAGATTAGGGGTTAATAAGTGTAGCTAGGTGGCAGCAACATTGGGGGCGGCAGATTAGGGATTAATAAGTGTAATGTAGGTGGCAGTGTTGGGGGCGACAGATTAGGGGTTAATAAGTATAATGTAGGTGGCGGCGATGTCGGGGGTGGCATATTAGGGGTTAATAAGTATAATGTAGGTGTTGGCGATGTCGGGGGCAGCAGATTAGGGGTTAATAAGTATAATGTAGGTGTTGGCGATGTCGGGGGTGGCATATTAGGGGTTAATAAGTATAATGTAGGTGTCGGCGATGTCGGGGGCAGCAGATTAGGGGTTAATAAGTATAATGTAGGTGTTGGCGATGTCGGGGGTGGCAGATTAGGGGTTAATAAGTATAATGTAGGTGTCGGCGATGTTGGGGTGGCAGATTAGGGGTTAATAATATAATGTAGGTGTCGGCGATGTCGGGGGCAGCAGGTTAGGGGTTAATAAGTATAATGTAGGTAACAGCGATGTTTGGGGCGGCAGATTAGGGGTGTTTAGACTCAGGGTATATGTTAGGGTGTTAGGTGTAAACATAGATTTTGTTTCCCCATAGACATCAATGGAGCTGTGATACGGAGCTTTACACTCCTTTATTGCAGGTGCTAGGCTTTTTTTTAGCCGGCTCTCCCCATTGATGTCTATGGGGAAGTCTTGCACAAGCACGTAAAACCAGCTCAAAGCAGTGCTGATATTGGAGTGCAGTATGGAGCTCAATTTTGCCCTACGCTCACATATTGCCTGCTAACGCCGGGTTTTTGTAAACCTGTAATAGCAGCGTTAGAGGGAAGTGAGCAGTGGCAATAATTTGCAAGTTAGCACCGAGCCGCTCATAACACAAAACTCATAATCTAGCCGATATTTATTTATATAACTCCAATTTATTTATATTATTTAATTTAGTTCTCTTTGTATCTTTGGCTGAAAAGTATATCTAGGTAGGCTCAGAAGCTGCACATTTATGCCACTTTTCATTGTCTTTCAGCTAACTCCCAGTAGTGTTTTGCTTCTCCTTCATCAAATAATAACAAGAGAATGAAGCAAATTAAATAATAGAAGTAAATTGGAAAGTTGTTACAAATTGTATTCTCTATCTGAATCATGAAAGAAAAAGTTTGTTTTTCATGTTCCTTTAACCCAGTTATGTATTTAACCCTGCAGAGCTATTTACAATTACGTTTGTGCATAAACTATGTGGAAATGCATAGTGATCTTTTTGTACATAAACAAATGCCAAACAGCGACCTTATTACAGTATTGTGTACATGAATATTCTGACAGCTGAACAGCTATGTAAATAGTTACTAAAACATAGCAGGTCTTCTGGTAGTATTGACTAAAGAGTTGTGTTTGATGAATATATAGAAATAACTTGCTGGTAACAGAAGGAACTCAGCAAATAGTTACTCACAATAAGACACGTGTTTTACTGATACATCTTGAAAAATCACTCTAACTTGTTATTACTTGTAAGCTGCAATAGAGAACAAACCAGGTCTTTAATTAATAAAATTCACATAAATAAGAAAGGAAACACATACCTAGATTACGAGTTTTGGGTTAACAGGGGTGCGGTGCTAACGAACAGACAGCGCTGGTATTAGGGGTTTTTAGAAACCCGGCATTGGCCGGAAAAAAGTGAGCGAAGAGCAAAATTTAGCTCCACGTCTCACCTCAATACTAGCGCTGCTTACGTTAGCGGTGAGCAGGTAAAACGTGCTCGTGCACGATTTCCCCATAGGAATCAATGGGGGAGAGCCGGCAAAAAAGCAGTGTAAAGCTACTAACGCAGCCCCATTAATTCCTATGGGGAAATACTTTTTATGTCTACACCTAACACCCTAACATGAACCCCGAGTCTAAACACCCCTAATCTTACACTTATTAACCCCTACTCTGCCGCCCCCGACTTTGCAGACACCTGCATTATATTATTAACCCCTAATCTGCAGCTTCGGACACCGCCGCAACCTACATTATACTTATGAACCCCTAATCTGCCGCCCCCAACATCGCCAAACCCTACATTATATTTATTATCCCCTAATCTGCCGCCCCTAATGTCGCTGCAACCTAACTACATTTATTAACCCCTAATCTGCCTCCCACAACGTCGCCACCACTATAATAAAGTTATTAACCCCTAAACCTAAGTCTAACCCTAATCCCCCATAACTTAAATATAATTACAATAAATCTAAATAAAATTACTACAATTAAATAAATAATTCCTATGTAAAACTAAATACTTACCTATAAAATAAACCCTAAGCTAGCTACAATATAACTAATAGTTACATTGCAGCTAGTTTAGGGTTTATTTTTATTTTACAGGCAAGTTTGTATTTATTTTAACTAGGTAAAATAGTTATTAAATAGTTATTAACTATTTAATAACTACCTAGGTAAAATAAAGACAACTTTACCGGTAAAATAAAACCTAACCTAAGTTACAATTACACCTAACACTACACTATAATTAAATTAATTACCTAAACTAAATACAATTAATTACAATTCAAAAAAATTATCTAAAGTACGGAAAACCCCCCCACTAAATTACAGAAAATAATAAAATGATTACAAGATTTTTAAACTACAAGATTACAAGATTTTTAAACTAATTACACCTACTCTAATCCCCCTAACAAAAAAAAAAAAAACCTACCCTACACTAAATTACAATTAGCCCTTTTGTGGGGCATTGCCCCAAAGTAATCAGCTCTTTTACCTGTAAAAAAAAAAAAATACCCCCCCAACATAAAAACCCACCACCCACACAACCAACCCTACTCTAAAACCCACCCAATCCCCCCTTAAAAAACCTAACACTAACACTTTGAAGATCACCCTACCGTGAGACGTCTTCACCCAACTAGGCAGAAGTGGTCCTCCAGATGGGCAGAAGTCTTCATCCAAGCTGGGCAGAAGTGGTCCTCCAGCCAATAGAATGCAAGGTCAATCCTATTGGCTGATTGGATCAGCCAATAGGATTGAACTTCAATCCTATTGGCTGATTGCATCAGCCAATAGGAATTTTCCTACCTTAATTCCGATTGGCTGATAGAATTCTACCAGTCAATCGGAATTGAAGGGACGCCATCTTGGATGACGTCACTTAAAGGAACCTTCATTCGTCTTTAGTCATCGGAAGAAGACGATGCTCCGTGTCGGCTGTCTTGAAGATGGACCCGCTCCGCACCGGATAGATGAAGATAGAAGATGTCGTCTGGATGAAGACTTCTGCCCGTCTGGAGGACCTCTTCTGCCCGGCTTGGATGAAGACTTATGCCCGTCTGGAGGACCACTTCTGCCCGGTTGGGTGAAGATGTCTCACGGTAGGGTGATCTTCAAGGGGTTAGTGTTAGGTTTTTTTAAGGGGGGATTGGGTGGGTTTTAGAGTAGGGTTGGTTGTGTGGGTGGTGGGTTTTAATGTTAGGGGGGGAATTTTTTTTTTTAACAGGTAAAAGAGCTGATTACTTTGGGGCAATGCCCCGCAAAAGGCCCTTTTAAGGGTTATTTGTAATTTAGTGTAGGGTAGGGTTTTTTATTTTGGGGGGCTTTTTTATTTTGTTAGGGGGATTAGAGTAGGTGTAATTAGTTTAAAAATCTTGTAATTATTTTATTATTTTCTGTAATTTAGTGTTTGTTTTCGTACTTTAGATAATTTTTTTAAATTGTAATTAATTGTATTTAGTTTAGGTAATTAATTTAATTATAGTGTAGTGTTAGGTGTAATTGTAACTTAGGTTAGGCTTTATTTACAGGTAAATTAAATTTGTCTTTATTTTAACTAGATAGTTATTTAATAATTAATAACTATTTAATAAATATTGTACCTAGTTAAAATAAATAAAAACTTGCCTGTAAAATAAAATTAAACCCTAAGCTGGATACTATGTAACTATTAGTTATATTGTAGCTATCTTAGGGTTTATTTTATAGGTAAGTATTTAGTTTTAAATAGGAATAATTTAGCTAATTATAATAATTTTATTTAGATTTATTGTAATTATATTTAAGTTATGGGGGGTTAGGGTTAGACTTAGATTTAGGGGTTAATACATTTAATATAGTGGCGGCGACATTGGGGCCAGCAGATTAGGGGTTAATAAATGTAGGTAGGTGTCGGCGATGTTAGGGCCGGCAGATTAGGGGTTAATAATATTTAAATAGTGTTTGCGATGCGGGAGTGCGGCGGTTTAGGGGTTAATATGTTTATTCTAGTGGTGGCGATGTCCGGTTTGGCAGATTAGGGGTTAAAAATTTTATTTTAGTGTTTGCGATGTGGCAGGGCCTCGGTTAAGGGGTTAATAGGTATTTTATGGGTGTTAGTGTACTTTTTAGTACTTTAGTTATGAGTTTTATGCTACGGCGTTGTAGTGTAAAACTCTTAATTACTGACTTTAAAATGAGGTACCAGTCTTGACAGGAGAGGGTTTACCGCTCACTTTTTGGCAGACTCGTAATACCGGCGTTATGAAAGTCCCATTGAAAATATAGGATACACAATTGACGTAAGTGGATTTGCGGTATTTCCGAGTCTGGCCAAAAAAGTGAGCAGTACACCTGTACCTGCAAGACTCGTAATACCAGCGGGCGTTAAAAAGCAGCATTGGGACCGGCCAACGCTGCTTTTTAAGCCTAACGCACAACTAGCCGACAGATTTTGAACCAGAAGGATAATTGTGCTACTCTGTCAATAAAAAAAAGTAAGTATATGTTAAATGTTAGTCATTTTGATATTATTAAATGTAACTAATTCTCTTTTATGTTTTGTATTTTTGATATATATTATATATATATTTACTGTAAATCATTTATGATTTAGATAAGCATGCAATAATCAAATTTGCTTTATTCTCTTTGTATCCTTTGTTGAGTCTACCTAGGTATGCTTTTTAAGGGAGACTACCAAGAGAATACATATATTTATAGGGATAAATTGGAAAGTTGTTTCAAATTGTATGATCTATTTGAATCAAAAATGTTTAATTCTGACTTCACTGTCCCTTTAAAGCATATGACAATAATGTCAATGATAAATAACTAAAAATAGCAAATATTCTTTTAAACAGTTATTAAACTATTTTATATAAGCATCAGATATTAAAGGGATATGAAACTCAAACATTTCTTTTGGGATTCAGACAGAACATACAGATTTAAAATTCAAATTTGCTTTATAATATTTTGTGTAAAAGAGATACCTAAGTACTCATCTGGAGCACTACATAGCAGGAAATAGTGCTGCCCTCTAGTGTTCTTGCAAATGAATAACATTCTTCCAAACTCCTGCTATATAGTGCTCCAGAAATGGAATACGTCCCTGCTTTTCAACAAAGGTTACCAAGAGAACGAAGACAAATTGATAATAGAAGTCAATTAGAAAGTTTTTTAAAATTGTATGATCTATATGAATCATGAAAGAATGATTTTGGGTTACATATCCTTTTAATCACTGCAAAAAATGTATTTACTTATTTTTTTAATATTTTTTATTTAGGTAAAATAAGTTACAATATACAATGTACTCATAGAAAACAAAATAATAAAAGTACAAACAACAAAAAGGCCTAATCATCAATATCACAGACAGTAAACAATTGCATTGTACTGGAAATGTTACCTATTTTTTCAATATACTAGTTAGGTAATTGGCCCCTAGACAATTAGCATAATAAAGGCTCACCTCAAATGAGAAAGATGTGGTCACTCTTGGACCAAATAAAATATAGATATAAAGATAAATCAAGGGGGTCAATATTAGAGAGAAAGGACCACTCTTGGACCTATGTATATGATATTAAAACCTGCACACGGACTATTACTGACACCTAGTGGTGGAAATAGTGTACTGCAGGTAGAATGGATTATATCTATATACATATATATGTAGGTATATTAAAAACATCAGGAGCCATATCGTAGTAAATAAGCCTCTGAAGCTAATAGCATCATATTAAATAGTCTAACCATGTATACAAACATTACAATAACAAGCAGGAAAAAGGGAACCTAAGCCATATATTATAAAGTATATATAAAACATATATTAAGGGACAAATTACAAGTGAAGCACAAATTAACGCTTCCGATAGAGAGTTAACTGTGCTTGAAGTAAGCTTTTTTGCGCTCTTTGAGTTGCGCTTATATTATGAGTTTTTTCGCAAACCGACTAGTGCAAAAAAGCCAAACTTACAATATCACGTACGTGTTTACGTGTTCCCCCATAGGAGTCAATGGAGAAAAAATAAATGGTTGAAAAAAATAACAACCCACTCTGGCGCAAACCAGATCGCATTTTCTCATGTGCGCTAACCCAAGTTAAAATATTTCACATTCCAATGTTATTCAAATATAATATGTTCTATTTATTCACAAATACATATTTCTATATATATCGGATGTTTTTTTGGTACAATATATATGTATACCTATATCTATACATGATTATATATAGGTATAGATATATACATATATATATAGGAATATCTATTAATAAATACATAGAACATATTCTGCTATGTGCAGAACATTGTAATGTATAATATTTACAGCAAATACATAGTTAAAACCTTTATTAAAATGAATATTGCATAAATATGTTTTTACATGTTTTTATTTACTTAATGGGAAAGGGCTCTAATGCACTTATGTATACATATGTATCTATGTGTTTATAGGTATACGTCTGTAAATACATATAGGGGCCTATTTATCAAAGCGTCAACTATGTTGCATTCGCCGGCATCAATATTCTTGCCAGACATCGCTGCCGCGGACCTGAATATGATCTCCTTATTTATCAATAAAGCCGTCAAAAACATGCGCGTCAAGTACGGTGCAAAGAGCATCGGACTGGTATTAACTAACAGTCATCGATGTGGCGGTTATTCAGGGTTTTCCCAACATTATTTATACCATTTCATTACTGTCCATGAACAAGCACATTTCTCTAAAGCTAATCTTTTATTTTTCATCTGTTAATGTCCAAGAAATAGCTACATTTATACCTCAACAAACCTCTCATAGAAAGTTATTTTTATATTTATTTGTTATATGATACTTTCACGGAAATTAATGTGTATTTGTATTTCTAGGAGTTATATTTTTTATTTATTTTTTAGATTATTATTAATGCTAGAATTTGTACATAGATCCTTGCACAGACATACATACATATATATATATATATATATATATATATATATATATACAGTATATATATGTGTGTGTGTGTGTGTGTGTGTTATGTCAGGAATCTTTTGCAAACATATTAACATGTCCCTAAGTTCCTTTATCTCTGTGTTTATTTATACCACTATAGGTATATATTGTAAATGTATTATTATTCTGAGCTGGAATAATTGCGAATATAACATAATCAGAGTATCATATGTATTTATTTGCAATCAATGGAAATTTAAAGGGATAGGAAAGTAAAAATTTAAGTTGCATGATTCAGACAGAGAATGCAATTTTAAAACACTTTCAAATTCACTTCTATTTTCAAATGTGCTTTGTTCTCTTGGTATCCCTTGTTGGAAAAGAATACGCACATATCCTACACTAGTGGGAGCTAGCTGGTGCCTGCACACATTTTTCTCTTGTGATTGGCTAAATAGATGTGTTCAGCTAGCTGCAAGTAGTGCAATGCTGTTCCTTCAGCAAAGGATAACAAGAGAATTATGCAAATTTTGATAACAGAAGTAAATTTGAAAGTTGTGTACAATTGTATGTTCTATCCAAATCATGAAATAATAATTTTGGGGGTTCCAGACCCTTTAAGAGCTGGGCCAGGTTTCTCTCTGCACCTGTCTAACCCCTCCTGATTGCAATCTATTTTTAAAAACCACCCCTTATAAAATGGTCTGGCATATAAGATGACATTTCTAACTGAAAAATAAATTCAAGAGAAGGAAGAAATACACTGAAAAAAGCATGACAGTAAAGAGGTGATTTTAATTTCTGCTGTATCTGAATCATGACAGTTTAAAGTTAGATGGGGTATCCCTTTGAGCTATCAGCTTAAGATTCTATTGAATCAAACATAAATTTGAATGTTAAAATCCTTGTCTAAAATATTACACTGTGGGGTCGATCCGATAAAAATCGTCGCCCGCAAAAGTCGGCGACGCCAATATTTGCGCGGGTTTGGTATCCTATTTACGGCGTAACCTAGAAGTTATGCGCGTATATTTCTGCCGTCGCCCGTAGTTTTTTGGGCCATAGGCAGGTATACTAAACCCGCGCAGTTTGGTATCCAATATACAGCGTAAGGACTTATGTGGCGAAAATGGAGAAATCTTACTCCATTTTCACCTCGCCACAAAAAGCAGCCGTAAGAAGCCTTATGCTGACTATTGGAGCCCCGTAACTCCCTAAACTGGCTGCTAAAATAAACCTAACACCTAACGCATGCGCAATGTCTATCTCCCTGTCAACCGCGATCTGCTAAAATAAACCTAACACCTAACGCATGCGCAATGTCTATCTCCCTGTCAACCGCGATCTGCTAAAATAAACCTAACACCTAACGCATGCGCAATGTCTATCTCCCTGTCAACCGCGATCCCCCGCCGCAATCCATAATAAAGTATATAACCCCTAAACCGTCGCCATCTACATAAACTAACCCCCTACTGTGAGCCCCTAAAACCGCCACCATCTAACTGATCTATCCCCTAATGTGAACCCCTTACACCGCCGCCATCTATATTAAAATTATTAACCCCTAATTTAATCTACCTACCCCGCCGCCAGCTATATTATCTATATTAACCCTAAGTATATTATAGTTAATATAGTTATTACATTATATATATTAACTATATTAACCCTAATTATATTAGGGTTAATATAGTTAATATAGTTACTATAGTATTTATATAAACTATATTAACTCTATCTAACCCTAACACCCCTAACTAAATTCTTATTAAATAAATCTAATTCATATTATAAACTAAAATATTCCTATTTAAATCTAAATACTTACCTATAAAATAAACCCTAACACCCCTAACTAAATTCTTATTAAATAAATCTAATTCATATTATAAACTAAAATATTCCTATTTAAATCTAAATACTTACCTATAAAATAAACCCTAAGATAGCTAAAATGTAATTAATAATTACATTATAGCTATGTTAGGGTTTATATTTATTTTACAGGTAAATTGTTAATTATTTTAACTAGGTATAATAGCTATTAAATAGTTATTACCTATTTAATAGCTACCTAGTTAAAATAATTACCCAATTACCTGTAAAATAAATCCTAACCTAAGTTACAAATCCACCTACACTATCAATAAATTAAATAAACTACAAATATCTATCTAAAAATACAATTAAATAAACTAAACTAAATTACAAAAAAAACCAAACACTAAATTACAAAAAATAAAAAAAAGATTACAAGATTTTTAAGCTAATTACACCTATTCTAAGCCCCCTAATAAAATAATAAACCCCCAAAATAAAAAAAATTCCCTACCCTATTCTAAATTAAAAAAGTTCAAAGCACTTTTACCTTACCAGCCCTTAAAAGGGCCTTTTGTGGGGGCATGCCCCAAAGAAAACTGCTCTTTTGCCTGCAAAAAAAAACACAATACCACCCCCCAACATTACAACCCACCACCCACATACCCCTAATCTAACCCAAACCCCCCTTAAATAAACCTAACACTACCCCCCCTGAAGATCTCCCTACCTTGTATTCATCCCGCCGGGCAGAACTCCTCATCCGATCCGGGCGATGTCTTCCAGCAAGCGGCAGTGAAGTCTTCTTCCATCCGGGCGATGTCTTGAAGCAAGCGGCAGAGAGTCTTCTTCCATCGGCGATGTCTTCAAGCAAATCGGCATCTTCAATCTTCTTTGTTCGCTCCTCCGCCGCGGAGAATCCATCCGGCACGACGACTTCCCGACGAATTCGTTCAGCCAATCGGATTGAACTTGAATCTGATTGGCTGATTCAATCAGCCAATCAGATTTTTCTACCTTAATTCTGATTGGCTGATAGAATCCTATCAGCCAATCGGAATTCGGCGGACGCCATCTTGGATGACGTCATTTAAAGGAACCTCATTCGTCGGGAAGTCGTCGTGCCGGAAGGATGCTCCGCGGCGGAGGAGCGAACAAAAAAGATTGAAGATGCCGATTTGCTTGAAGACATCGCTGATGGAAGAAGACTCTCTGCCGCTTGCTGGAACACATCGCCAGGATCGGATGAGGAGTTCGGCCCGGCTGGGTGAATACAAGGTAGGGAGATATTCAGGGGGTTAGTGTTAGGTTTATTTAAGGGGGGTTTGGGTTAGATTAGGGGTATGTGGGTGGTGGGTTGTAATGTTGGGGGGTGGTATTGTGTTTTTTTTTGCAGGCAAAAGAGCAGTTTTCTTTGGGGCATGCCCCCACAAAAGGCCCTTTTAAGGGCTGGTAAGGTAAAAGAGCTTTGAACTTTTTTTAATTTAGAATAGGGTAGGGAATTTTTTTATTTTGGGGGGCTTTATTATTTTATTAGGGGGCTTAGAATAGGTGTAATTAGCTTAAAAATCTTGTAATCTTTTTTTTATTTTTTGTAATTTAGTGTTTTTTTTTTTTGTTATTTAGTTTGGTTTATTTAATTGTATTTTTAGATAGATATTTGTAGTTTATTTAATTTATTGATAGTGTAGGTGTATTTGTAACTTAGGTTAGGATTTATTTTACAGGTAATTGGGTAATTATTTTAACTAGGTAGCTATTAAATAGTTAATAACTATTTAATAGCTATTATACCTAGTTAAAATAATTAACAATTTACCTGTAAAATAAATATAAACCCTAACATAGCTATAATGTAATTATTAATTATATTGTAGCTATCTTAGGGTTTATTTTATAGGTAAGTATTTAGATTTAAATAGGAATATTTTAATTAATAATATTAATATTAGATTTATTTTAATAAGAGTTTAGTTAGGATGTTAGAGTTAGATAGGGTTATTATACTTAATATATATATAATATAATAACGATATTAACTATATGAACCCTAATATAATTAGGGTTAATATAGTTAATATATATAATATAATAACTATATTAACTATATTAACCCTAATATAATTAGGGTTAATATAGTTAATATAGCTGGCGGCGGTGTAGGGGGATTAGATTAGGGGTTAATACATTTATTATAGGTGGCCGCGGTGTAGGGGGATGTAGATTGTAGGCAAAAGAGCAGTTTACTTTGTGACAAAGCCCCGCCAAAAGCCCTTTTAAGGGCTGGCAAAAGAGCTGTTAATTTGGGGCATGCCCCGCAAAAAGCCCTTTTAAGGGCTGGCAAAAGAGCTGTTACTTTGGGGCAATGCCACGCAAAAAGCCCTTTTCAGGGCTATTTGTAGGGTTAGACTTAGGTTTAGTGGTAGGGATAGTTTAGTATTTTAGGGGTTAAATAATTTAATATAGATGGCGGCGGGGTAGGGGGATTAGATTAGGGGTTAATAATTTTAAAATAGATAGCGGCGGGGTAGGGGCTCACTTTAGGGGGTAGGTAAGGTAGATGGCGGTGGTGTTAGGGGCTCACTTTAGGGGGTTATAGATTTAATATAGCTGGCAGCAGTTTAGGGGTTAATAACTTTATTAGGTAACGGCGGGCTCCGGGAGCGGCGGTTTAGGGGTTAATACATATTTTATTGTTAGGATAGTGAGGGGGGATAGCGGATAGAGGGTTAGACGTATCGGGCTATGTTAGGGAGGCGTGTTAGACTTGTCGGGCTATGTTAGGGAGGCGTGTTAGACAGTGCGGGTGATTTAGACTTTAGTCAGGTTTTGTAGGCGCCGGCAGTTTCTAACGTGCCGTAAGTCACTGGCGACGCCAGAAATTTGTACTTGCGCAGATTTCTGGACATCGCTGGTTTGTCAGACTTACGGCACGTTAGCATCTGACGGCGCCATATATGGGATAGCTCGAGTTGCGAGCTGAAACTGCGGGCGACGCGGGTTCCCTCGCTTGCGCCGCAAACTACGATCTATATCGGATCGACCCCTGTGTGTCCTAATGTCAGCATCAATGTTTATCTTTAATACTAAATTCACATAGACATACTTTCAAAGTATAATACACAATGTAACAAATGGCACTTACAAGTTCTGATGAGTGATCAATGACACAAGTATCGAGCAATTTGATTCGTTAGTGATAGTTTATAATGTGTATTTGAATCAGATTGGCTGATGTAATAAATCATGTGATTATGCATATTCCAATCAAAAGTGGTGAAAAAATTCACTAGTGAGTGGGTTATTTAGGAGTTTGCATCATAATTGGTGCGAAAAGTGTTGAGTCAAATATGGAGCGAAGTGGAGAGTGGGACTTGTATTGCATGGCTTAAAGGGACACTGTACCTAAATTTTTTCTTTTGTAATTCAGAAAGAGCATGCAATTTTAAGCAACTTTCTAATTTACTCCTATTATCAATTTTTCTTCGTTCTCTTGCTATCATTATTTGAAAAAGAAGGCATCTAAGCTTTTTTTTGGTTTCAGTACTCTGGACAGCACTTTTTTATTGGTGGATGAATTTATCCACCAATCAGCAAGGACAACCCAGGTTGTTCACCAAAAATGGGCCGGCATCTAAACTTACATTCTTGCCTTTCAAATAAAGATACCAAGAGAATGAAGAAAATTTGATGATAGGAGTAAATTAGAAAGTTGCTTAAAATTTCATGCTCAATCTGAATCACGGAAGAAAAATTTTGGGTACAGTGTCCCTTTAAACATGGTGCACATAGATTTTTCCAACAAATTAAAAGGAAGTTAGCTATATTATGTTGTGTATTTATTTCAGTTTAATCTCTATATCTATTAGTGCAACAAGTTTGGGGGCAAAAATTTGCACCAATATATAGATATAAAGATAAATCAAGGGGGTCAATGTTAGAGAGAAAGGACCACTCTTGGACCTATGCATATGATATTAAAACCTGCACACAGACTATTACTGACACCTAGTGGTGGAAATAGTGTATAGTGCAGGTAGAATGGATTAGATCTCTATACATATATATGTAGGTATATTAAAAACATCAGGACCCATATCGTAGTAAATAAGCCTCTGAAGCTAATAGCATCATATTAAATAGTCTAACCACAGATCAATATATAAAAATAACAAAGTATACAAACAATACAATAACAAGCAGGAAAAAGGGAACCTAAGCCATATATTATAAAGTATATATAAAACATATATTAAGGGACAAATTACAAGTGAAGCACGAATTAACGCTTCCGATAGAGAGTTAATTGTGCTTGAAGTAAGCTTTTTTGCGCTCTTTGGGTTGCGCTTATATTATGATTTTTTTTCGCAAACCGACTAGTGCAAAAAAGCCAAACTTACAATATCACGTACGTGTTTACGTGTTCCCCCATAGGAGTCAATGGAGAAAATAAATGGTAGAAAAAAATAACAACCCACTCTGGCACAAACCCGATCGCATTTTCTCATGTGCGCTAACCCAAGTTAAAATATTTCACATTCCAATGTTATTCACATATAATATGTTCTATTTATTCACAAATACATATTTCTATATATATCGGATGTTTTTTTGGTACAATATATATGTATACCTATATCTATACATGATTATATATAGGTATAGATATATACAGATATATATAGGAATATCTATTAATAAATACATAGAACATATTCTGCTATGTGCAGAACATTGTAATGTATAATATTTACAGTAAATACATAGTTACAACCTTTATTAAAATGAATATTGCATAAATATGTTTTTACATGTTTTTATTTACTTAATGGGAAAGGGCTCTAATGCACTTATGTATACATATGTATCTAAGTGTTTATAGGTATACGTCTGTAAATACATATAGGGGCCTATTTATCAAAGCGTCAACTATGTTGCATTCGCCGGCATCAATATTCTTGCCAGACATCGCTGCCGCGGACCTGAATATGATCTCCTTATTTATCAAAACAGCCATCAAAAACATGCGCGTCAAGTACGGTGCAAAGATCATCGGACTGGTATTAACTAACAGTCATCGATGTCGCGGTTATTCGGGTTTTTCCCAACTTTATTTATACCATTTCATTACTGTCCATGAACAAGCACATTTCTCTAAAGCTAATCTTTCATTTTTCATCTGTTAATGTCCAAGAAATAGCTACATTTATACCTCAACAAACAATAATATCTCATAGAAAGTTATTTTTCTATTTATTTGTTATATGATACTTTCACGGAAATTAATATGTATTTGTATTTCTAGGAGTCATATTTTTATTTATTTTTTAGATTATTATTAATGCTAGAATTTGTACATAGATCCTTGCACAGACATACATATATATATATATATATATATACAGTATATATATGTGTGTGTGTGTGTGTGTGTTATGTCAGGAATCTTTTGCAAACATATTAACATGTCCCTAAGTTCCTTTATCTCTGTGTTTATTTATACCACTATAGGTATATATTGTAAATGTATTATTATTCTGAGCAGGAATAATTGCGAATATAACATAAACAGAGTATCATATGTTTTTATTTGCAATAAATGGATATTTTAAAGGGATAGGAAAGTAAAAATTTAAGTTGCATGATTCAGATAGAGAATGCAATTTTAAAACACTTTCAAATTCACTTCTATTTTCGAATGTGCTTTGTTCTCTTGGTATCCCTTGTTGGAAAAGAATACGCACATATCCTACACTAGTGGGAGCTAGCTGGTGCCTGCACACATTTTTCTCTTGTGATTGGCTAAATAGATGTGTTCAGCTAGCTGCAAGTAGTGCAATGCTGTTCCTTCAGCAAAGGATAACAAGAGAATTATGCAAATTTTGATAACAGAAGTAAATTTGAAAGTTGTGTACAATTGTATGTTCTATCCAAATCATGAAATAATAATTTTGGGGGTTCCAGACCCTTTAAGAGCTGGGCCAGGTTTCTCTCTGCACCTGTCTAACCCCTCCTGATTGCAATCTATTTTTAAAAACCACCCCTTATAAAATGGTCTGGCATATAAGATGACATTTCTTACTGAAAAATAAATTCAAGAGAAGGAAGAAATACACTGAAAAAAGCATGACAGTAAAGAGGTGATTTTAATTTCTGCTGTATCTGAATCATGACAGTTTAAAGTTAGATGGGGTATCCCTTTGATCTATCAGCTTAAGATTCTATTGAATCAAACATCAATTTGAATGTTAAAATCCTTGTCTAAAATATTACACTGTGTGTCCTAATGTCAGCATCAATGTTTATCTTTAATACTAATTTCACATATACATACTTTCAAAGTATAATACACAATGTAACAAATGGCACTTACAAGTTCTGATGAGTGATCAATGACACAAGTATCGAGCAATTTGATTCGTTAGTGATAGTTTATAATGTGTATTTGAATCAGATTGGCTGATGTAATAAATCATGTGATTATGCATATTCCAATCAAAAGTGGTGAAAAAATTCACTAGTGTGTGGGTTATTTAGGAGTTTGCATCATAATTGGTGCGAAAAGTGTTGAGTCAAATATGGAGCGAAGTGGAGAGTGGGACTTGTATTACATGGCTTAAACATGGTGCACATAGATTTTTCCAACAAATTAAAAGGAAGTTAGCTATATTATGTTGTGTATTTATTTCATTTTAATCTCTATATCTATTAGTGCAACAAATTTGGGGGCAAAAATTTGCAACAAATATGTAGAAATAATATTGTCCCCTTGCTTTGTAATGAGAGACAAAGTTGTAGCATAATCCATAAGTAGTAATGTATTTTTCATTGTTATCCCTATATCTACTTGTGCACCAAATGTGGAGCAATAATATTGTTTGATTTAGAAAGGGTATAAAATTTTAATAAAGTTTCAAATTTACTTTTATTTTGTAATATACTTCATTCTCTTGCAGCATCGAACATAAGCTTTCTGTGTTTTCCGACTCCCATTGAGTTCTATGGCATCCGCGACCTCAAGGGTGGAGGATTGAAAACTAGGTACGCTGAGTCGGAAAAGACGCAAGCGTAACTGTAGAATTTTTGATAACTTTGTGAGAGCTTCAAATATGTCAGGGTTTTTTCCATGTTGTTTGCCATGTGCTGCTGGCAGCCATTTTACTCACCTCTCTTCCTGACTATGGTGCATTGTGGGGGATGCTGCTCATTTCCTAAACTTCCTTTTATGGCCAGACTGGTGTGCATCATCCATGTGAGACAGGATGCAGTCTCAGAATTGTGATGTCATCACTTATTATTTAGAGGGCCTCTGTTCAGTATGCTTTGCCTTTGCGTTGTCTCAGACCTGTTTGTGAGAGTTCCTGTGTATTACCTGGCTGCCTGACTTCCTTCCTGGTTCCTGATCCCTGGCTTGTTCCTGACTCTGCTGTTTTCCTTTTTGCTGATTCCGGCTTGTCTGACTCTTCGCTTTGGCTCCTGACTCGGCTCGTCTGACTACCAGCTCTGGTTTTGACTCCTGGCTTGTTATTTGACTTGTGGACTTTTTATTATTTTTTGCTATGAATAAAGGTGTGTTTATTTTTGCACTTCTCGTCTGATTCCTGGCACCCTGACATCACGCAAAGGCCATGAATCCTGATGGTGCTAATAATCCACATTTACCTGCCATCATTTCCAGGATGGATGAACAGGATCACTGCTAGGATCAATTTGCACTAGCCCTGCAAACCCTGCTGACTCGCACTGCACATTTGGACCAAAGTGTCCCACAAGTTATGGCTGCTCCTGTTTCCGCTGCTGCACCTATGCCTACCAGGAGCATGTCTGGTTCTGCACCTCTACCTCAGCGATATGGAGGCGATCCTATTCAGTGCAGAGGGTTTTTGAACCAGGTGGGCATTTACTTTGAGATGTTACCTCAGGCGTTTCCCTCTGACAGAGCTAAGGTGGGATTTCTCATCTCATTACTCTCTGACACAGCTCTTGCCTGGGCTAATCCCTTGTGGGAGACTAATAAACCTGTGATTTCAAATTACCCTGAATTTGTGGCCTCCTTTCGAAGGGTATTTGATGTTCTGGCTCGCTACTCCTCTGCTGCTAAACGACTCATGTCCATTCAGCAAGGTACAAGATCTGTTGCTCAGTATGCTATTGTGTTCCGTACACTTGCCGTAGAGGTAGGTTGGAACAATGAAGCCCTTGTTGCCGCCTTCTTTCATGGGCTCTCTGATGCGATTGAAGACAAAGTTGCTGCCAGAGATTTACCAGAGGATCTCGAGGCATTGGTGTCTTTTTGATCCTAATTTTCATCAGACTCAGTGAGAGGCCCTCTTTCAAGGAGCGCTTGCGGAAGCCTCCTGTTCCGTTGTCTCCTACGTGTTCGTTCCCACCCATGCCTCCCTCTCCTCCCATGCCTCCTGGTCCCAAGTCACCAGGTACTGCTGAACCAATGCAGTTAGGATTCACGCGTCTCTCCGCGGCAGAGACGGCCTATAGGAGGAGGGAGGGGCTCTGCCTCTATTGTGGGTTACAGGGCCACCTTTTGAAGTCTTGTCCTACACGGCCGGGAAACGCTCACACCTAAGGTCCTGTTGGGGGCAGAACTTGGGTGGTTTATCCTCATCCCCGGAACCGCTTAAGGAGAAACCTTTTGTCACAGTTGTCCTTTCCTGGGTGGACTCCTCCATAGTCACTCAGGCTCTTGTTGACTCCGGTGCTGCGGGCTATTTCATTGACAGTGCTTTTGTATCAAAGCACTCCATTCCTGTTTTGCCTCGGTCCGTTCCGCTTGCTATTGAGACTATTGATGGCAGGCCCCTTCAGCCCGCACTCGTTACTCACAAAACTGCTCCGTTGTCCATGGCTGTTGGGGCTCTCCATTTTGAAACCCTCCAGATCCAGGTGATAAACTCTCCGCATTTTCCGGTTGTTCTGGGTTATCCCTGGCTCCAAAAGCACAATCCCAGTCTCGAATGGCGCAGGTCCGAAATTTTGTCGTGGTCCCCGCAATGTATTTCCACTTGTCTTCAGAAACCAGTTAAAGTCTTGTGCACTTCTTCAGTATCTCAATTGCCAGAGGAGTACCAAGAGTTCCTAGACATGTTTGACAAGGTGCGTGCTGGTACGTTGCCTCCTCACCGGTCTTACGATTGTGCCATTGACCTACAACCCGGAGCCATTCCTCCTCGGGGCCGGGTGTACCCTCTGTCTGTTGCAGAGAATTGTGCTATGGAGGAGTATGTTGCCGATACTCTGTCGCAGGGAATCATCCACAAATCCTGCTCTCCTGCAGGGGCTGGCTTCTTCTTTGTGAAGAAAAAGGCTGGCGAGTTAAGACCATGTATCGATTATAGGGGTCTTAATCGTCCATTAAGAATGCTTACCCTATTCTGCACATTATGGAACTCTTTGACCGCCTCAAGGGAGCTACGGTCTTTACTAAACTTGATTTGAGAGGAGCGTACAATCTCGTTAGGATTAAGGTGGGTCACGAATGGAAAACAGCATTTAACACCAGGAGCGGGCATTATGAGTATCTTGTAATGCCCTTTGGCCTATGTAATGCTCATGCTGTTTTTCAGGAATTTATTAATGATGTTCTATGAGATATGTTGCAACAGTGTGTTGTGGTGTACTTAGACGACATCCTCATACACTCACCCACACTTGAGGCTCATCATTCTGATGTTACACAGATTCTTCAGAGACTACGTGAGAACGGCCTGTTTTGTAAACTCGAGAAATGTGAGTTCCATCAGACTCAAGTAACCTTCCTAGGTTATGTTATCTCTGTTGCAGGGTTCTCCATGGATCCTGACAAGTTATCTGCAGTTCTGCAGTGGCCTCGCCCAGTTGGTCTTCAGTACATTCAACGTTTTTTGGGGTTCGCCAATTACTATAGAAAGTGTATTAAAAACTTTTCTTCCTTGGTCAAACCTATCACAGACATGACCCGTAAAGAGAATGATCCACTCCATTGGTCACCTACTGCCATTAAGGCCTTTAATAGTCTTAAGACTGCCTTTGCTCCCACTCCAGTTCTGGCTCATCTTAACCCTGTCCTGCCTTTCATTCTTGAGGTCGATGCGTCTGAGACTGGAGTAGATGCTCTCTTGTCTCAACGTCCTACGCCTGACGGTTCCTTGCATCCGTGTGGTTTCTTCTCTAAGAAATTGTCTCCAGCAGAGTGCAATTATGAAATTGACGACAGGGAATTACTGGCCATAATTTTGGCACTCAAGGAATGGAGGCATCTTCTCGAGGGTACTAGCGTGCCAGTGCTCATTCTTACTGACCACAAGAATTTAACTTATCTATCTGAAGCAAAACGTTTGTCACCCAGACAGGACAGATGGGCTCTATTTTTGTCTCGGTTTAATTATGTGGTCTCCTACCTGCCTGGTAGTAAGAATGTTAGGGCTGATGCCCTCTCTCAACAATTTTCGCATCTGTCCAAGGAGGAGTCTGTACCTACTCCTGTTATACCTCCTGACCATATTTTGGCTACCAGGGGGAGGAGATCCTGGCTGCACAAACCAATGCATCTCCTGATAAACCTAGTTGTAAGTGTTTTTGTTCCTGAGAATCTTCAAATTAAACTTTTGCACACTTACCACTATCCTAAAGCCGCAGGTCACCCAGGCAAGAACCAAATGATTTGGTCTGTCACTCGACAATTCTGGTGGCCAGCTCTTCATTCTGATATTGCTGCGTATGTTGCCTCCTGCTCGGTTTGTGCACAGAATAAGACTCCTCGACGTCTTCCTGTGGGTCTTCTTCAACCTATTGCTAATGGTGAGCGTTCTTGGACACATCTTTCCATGGACTTCATTGTTGAGCTCCCTGTTTCCAATGGCAATACTGTTATCCTTATGGTGGTTGACCATTTTTCTAAAATGTCACATTGCATTCCCTTGATGAAGCTGCCTACCGCTCAGGAGCTTGCTTTGATTTTTGCCCGGGAGGTCTTCCATTTACATGAGTTACCCAAGGAGATAGTGTCGGACCGGGGTAGTCAGTTTGTCTCCAGATTTTGGCATTCCTTTTGTGCTCAAATGGGGATTTAGCTTTCCTTTTCCTCTGCATATCACCCTCAATCCAATGGGGCTGTGGAACGGTCTAATCAAGCTCTGGAACAGTTCCTCCGTTGCTATGTCTCAGATCACCACAATAATTGGTCTGAACTGTTACCTTGGGCAGAGTTTGCTCATAATAGTGCTATTAATGCTTCCTCCAAGTTATCCCCGTTCATGGCGAATTATGGGTTTCAACCATCCTTGTTGCCCGATTCATTCATTTCTCAGGGTATTCCAGCTTTGGAGGAGCATCTCTGGCAACTTTGTTCCACGTGGGTGCAGATTCAGGATTGCCTTCATCGTTCTATGCAGCGCCAAAAGTTCCAGGCTGATTGTAGGCGTCTGCCCGCACCTTCCTACCATGTTGGTGATAGAGTTTGGCTGTCCTCCCACAACTTGAACCTTTGTGTGCCTTCCAGTAAATTGGCTCCCCGTTATGTTGGTCCTTTTCGAATACTCAAACGGGTTAATCCTGTGGCCTACGCTCTTGACCTTCCTCCTGCTATGTGCATCTCCAATGTTTTTCATGTCTCCCTCTTGAAACCATTGGTTTGTAATTGGTTTACCACTGTGCTGCCTCGTCCCCGTCCTATCTTTGTTGACAACCATGAGGAGTATGAGGTCAGCAGCATTATTGACTCTCGTATGTCCAGGGGCCATGTACAGTATTTGGTTCACTGGAGGGGCTACGGTCCAGAGGAGCATTCTTGGGTTCCCTCCTCTGATGTTCATGCTCCCACCCTCCTCCGTGCCTTCCATGCCCGTTTCCCCAATAAGCCTTTTGTCCTCTCGCGTGGGAGGGGTCATTGAGGGGAGGGTACTGTCAGGGTTTTTTCCCTGTTGTTTGCCATGTGCTGCTGCCAGCCATTTTACTCACCTCTCTTCCTGACTATGGTGCATTGTGGGGGATGCTGCTCATTTCCTACACTTCCTTTTATGGCCAGACTGGTGTGCATCATCCATGTGAGACAGGATGCAGTCTCTGAATTGTGATGTCATCACTTATTATTTAAAGGGCCTCTGTTCAGTATGATTTGCCTTTGCATCGTCTCAGACCTGTTTGTGAGAGTTCCTGTGTATTACTTGGCTGCCTGACGTCCTTCCTGGTTCCTGATCCCTGGCTTGTTCCTGACTCTGCTGTTTTCCTTGTTCCTGATTCCGGCTCGTCTGACTCTTCGCTTTGGCTCCTGACTTGGCTTGTCTGACTACCAGCTCTGGTTTTGACTCCTGGCTTGTTATTTGACTTGTGGACTTTTTATTATTTTTTGCTATAAATAAAGGTGTGTTTATTTTTGCACTTCTCGTCTCAGTCTGATTCCTGGCACCCTGACAAAATAGTGTCGATTAGGAGGGCGAATGAACACGATTCCTCTCGAATACCACGGTTTTCAACTCGCATAGATCTGTGTCGGATTGAGATCGCGGGATCGTATTTTACGTCATGAATTTCAACATTTGCCGATCTTGATGATTACGGCGGATCAATCTTGCGACAATTAAGATGTGGAATTCCAGCGTATTTTCAGTTGACGCTTTGATAAATAGGCCCTATATACACATATAAATACATAAATAAACTTGTAATACCAGTGCTAAGCTCGACGAGTGCAAAGACCCACGATAAAACCCTTATCACTCACAAAAATATCAAGCAGAACCCTTTACATTCTCTAGTAATTTGTTAAGATTTGATGATTTTGTGACAATTTTATATTTTGCTTGCTTTTTCTCTGATGATACACATTTTGACTAATCCCCGAAATAAGATACATTCTCTTTCATTATTTAGTACATTTTACAATTAGCATAAATACACAGAAACCAACACTTTTTGCAACAGGCAACACTCTGCAGAAGCATATAAAATGAGTAAAGCAACACATTACTAACTGTTCCTGCAGGGGAGGATACAGGCAGACCAGCCCGGGGAATTGCCACCTTTTCTGAAGCAAAATACAGAACAAACTCATTAGCATAAATTTGCAGAAATAATTACACAGCATAAATCACAAACTAATGCTGCCAGAACTGGTTTTAAATGATAATCTGTTTATAATAATATTTCAGTGCACTTATAAGACGTTTAACCATGATAGCATCATTATTTCTACATTTAAAAGAATAGTCTAGTCAAAATTAAACTTTCATGATTCAGATAGAGCAGCAATTTTAAGCAACTTTCTAATTTACTCCTATTAAAAAAAAGTATTCGTTCTCTTGGTATCTTTATTTGAAAAAGCAAGAATTTAAAGGGACACTGAACCAAAAAAAAAATTATTTTGCGATTCAGATAGAGCATGCAATTTTAAGCAACATTCTAATTTACTCTTATTATCAATTTTTCTTCGTTCTCTTGCTATCTTTATTTGAATAAGAAGGCATTTAAGCTTTTTTTGGTTCAGTACTCTGGACAGCCGTTTTTTATTGGTGGATGAATTTATCCACCAATCAGCAAGGACAACCCAGGTTGTTCACCAAAAATGGGCCGGCATCTAAACTTACATTCTTGCATTTCAAATAAAGATACCAAGGGAATGAAGTAAATTTGATAATAGGACTAAATTAGAAAATTGCTTAAAATGTCATGCTCTATCTGAATCACAAAAAAAAAGATTTGGGTTCAGTGTCCCTTTAAGCTCAGAATCCGGCACATTTTTGGTTCAGCACCTGGATAGCGCTTGCTGATTGGTGTCTAAATGTAGCCACCAATCAGCAAGTGCTACCCAGGTGTTGAACCAACATGGGCCGGCTAATAAGGTTACATTCTTGCTTTTTCAAATAAAGATGCCAAGAGAGCGAAGATATTGATAATAAAAGTAAATTAGAAAGTTGCTCAAAATTGCATGATCTATCTGAATCATGAAAGTTTAATTTTGACTAGACTATCCCTTTAATCTTTATTTTCAACTTTGACCTGAACCTTAAAGATACCAGCCATGTCTTTGGCAACCCTAACAACACCTCAGTTCGTTCAGCAGTTCCCCCTGCATGACAGTCTGCTTGAGGAATGCTACCAGAGGTCTGTAAACTTAATAGTACAGTAGAAGCAGAGGGCAGAGCCGTGATGATTTGGTAGAGAGTGCCCCCTGCTGCTGGAGGTTAATAAAACAGCAAAATTCCATGGTTGTGAATTTAAAAGCTTTTGTATATAATAAGCACCAAGCTTTTAGTGCTGTGATAGGTTTAAAATGTAGAAATCAAAGAAAAGCCAGCGACCGTCACTCATAATTGCACTTAGTTGCTGCTTTATTAAGATATGTACAAGTTAGATGGTAAAACATCAAAACATCCAGAACGACATGCGCAAGCCTTCGATCTTACGGATTTTGGCTTGTTATGCCTTACTCATAGACCTAAACGCTGAATCACACATTCTACTTTAAAACATGTCTCACACTCGTTATTGGTTCATGCTGCGCACATGACAAATAACAATACTTAATTAAAGATACATTATCTGATGGATTCCAAAGCCAAAACGGAACTGAAAGTAGGGTTTTGAAAATGATATACATCCTTAAGGGCCTTGTCAGAAAATATGTATGTGGGTCACTTTAAGGAGCAGTGCTTAAGCATATATAATAAATGCAACAATAGGGGCAGGACTCACTGGTGAGTGAGTGTGTCCAACAAAGAATGCTTCTATGCACTGATAATATATGATTATAATAATAAACAGCAAGTTTATTTTATATCCTGCTGCCCACCCTTTAAATTAAAAACACATCTCCTGTATGTATATTTTTATAGATATTGAATCTTTTATGTATGGTATGTATAGATCTTTTAGTTCAAATATAGTTGACTTGTTGCTGTTTGTGGGATTGTATTATGATCCCCAGTATAATGAAATTATTTAAGTTTGCCTTATGTTAGGCTTGTTGGACATTATACTCTTGATCCAATCCCCTCTTAAATACAGTAGATAACCTCCTTATGGGGACTATCAAGCAGTCAACGGCAAATACACCGGAATTCTGCAGCGTAATTGTGGAGAGGCTGATTCGCCTTATTTATCAAAGGCTACGGACTGGCAAAAGTTGAATTTTGTGACGTAACATACGATCCGCCGGTCTCAGTCCGACACAGATCGATGCTTACGGCATTACAGATGTTCCGAATGCAAATTCGGCACTATCTGACTACTTTTGCAAGTTATCAAATATCTACCAGATACGCTCGGCACTATGCCGGCCCAGCGTACCTGCCATAGGAATCAATGGGAGTCTGAAAGCAGCAAGAGCTAAGCTCGCTATTGCCCGATATTCCATTGATTCCTATGGGAGATTATAAGTAACGTTTACACCTAACACCCTAGCATGTACCCCGAGTCTAAACACCCCTAATCTGCCGCCCCCTACATTATACATATTAACCCCTATTCTGCCGTCCCGACACCGCCACCACCTACATAAAGTTATTAACCCCTAAACCGCCGCTCCCAGAGCCCACCGCCACTCTAATAAACTTATTAAACCTTATTCCTCCGTTCCCGGAGCTCACCGCCACCTACATTATACTTATTAACCCCTAATCTGCCACCCCCTACACCGCCGCCACCTACATTATGTTATTAACCCCTATCCCTCCGCTCCCGGAGCCCGCCGCAACTAAATAAAGTTATTAACCCCTAAACCGCCAGCCCCCCACATCATCATAAACTAAATTAACCTATTAACCCCTAAACCTAACAACCCGCAAACTTAATATTAAATATTAACTCATCCCTATCTTATTATAAATTTAAACGTACCTTTAAAATTAAATTAAACTATATTAAACTATTAATTAATCTACCCTAAATATTATACTAAATTACATTAAACTATATTAAACTAATTATTAACCTAACCTAACTATTAGACTAAAATTATATTAAACTATATTAAATTAATAATTAATTTATGCTAACTTTTAAACTAAAATTACATTAAACTACAAATTAAAATAACTATATTCTATATTTAAACACCTAACCCTATTTAAATAATTTAAATCTACACTAAAAAATTACTAAGCTACAAAAAACTTACAACTAAGTTACCAAAAATAACAAACACTAAGTTACACAAAAAAATAAACACTAAGTTACAAAAAATAAAAAATAAATTATCAAAGATTTAAACTAATTAACCTAATCTATGAAAATAAAAAAGCCCCCCCAAAATAAAAAAAAAACCTAACCTACAATAAACTACAAATAGCCCTTAAAAGGGCCTTTTGCGGGACATTGCCCCAAAGAAATCATCTCTTTTACCTGTAAAAAAGAAATACAAATACCCCCCAACAATAAAACCCACCACCCACACAACCAACCACCCAAATAAAAAGCTAACTAAAAAAACCTAAGCTCCCCATTGCCCTGAAAAGGGCATTTGGATGGGCATTGCCCTTAGAAGGGCATTTAGCTCTTTTGCAGCCCAAATCCCTAATCTAAAAATAAAACCCACCCAATAAATCCTTAAAAAATCCTAACACTGACCCCTGAAGATCGACTTACAGATTTGAAGATCCGACATCCATCATCCAAGCGCAAGAAGTCCTCCAAGAAGCTGGCTGAAGTCTTCATCCAAGCCCGCAGAAGTCTTCATCTTCTATCTTCATCCATCCGGCGTGGAGCGGGTCCATCTTCAAGACATCCGACGTGGAGCATCCTCTTCTTCCGACGGGCTAATGACGAATGAAGGTTCCTTTAAATGACATCATCCAAGATGGTGTCCCTTAGATTCCGATTGGCTGATAGAATTCTATCAGCCAATCGGAAATAAGGTAGAAAAAATCCTATTGGCTGTTGCAATCAGCCAATAGGATTGAGCTCACATTCTATTGGCTGATTGGAATAGCCAATAGAATGCGAGCTCAATCCTATTGGCTGATTGGATCAGCCAATAGGATTGAATTTCAATCCTTTGGCTGAGTGCATCAGCCAATAGGATTTTTTCTACCTTAATTCCGCTTGGCTGATAGAATTCTATCAGCCAATGGGAATTGAAGGGACGCCATCTTGGATGACGTCATTTAAAGGAACCTTCCTTCAGTGTTAGCCAACGGATGAAGAGGATGCTCCGCATCGGATGTCTTGAAGATGGACCCGCTCCACGCCGGATGGATGAAGATAGAAGATGCCGTCTGGATGAAGACTTCTGCCCGTCTGGAGGACCACTTCGCCCATCTTGGATGAAGACTTCTCCCGGTAAGGTGATCTTCAAGGGGTTAGTGTTAGTTTTTTTAAGGGGGTATTGGGTGGGTTTTAGAGTAGGGTTGGTTGTGTGGGTGGTGGGTTTTAATGTTGGGGGGGGGATTTGTAATTTTTTTACAGGTAAAAGAGCTGATTACTTTGGGGCAATGCCCCGCAAAAGGCCCTTTTAAGGGCTATTTGTAATTTAGTGTAGGGTAGGGCTTTTTTTATTTTGGCAGGGCTTTTTTTTATTTTGTTAGGGGGATTAGATTAGGTGTAATTAGTTTAAAAATCTTGGAATTTGTTTATTATTTTCTGTAATTTAGTGGGGGGGGTTTGTACTTAATAATAATTTAATTTAATTGTATTTAATTTAGGGAAATAATTTAATTGTAGTGTAGTGTTAGGTGTTAGTGTAGCTTAGGTTAGGTTTTATTTTACAGGTCAATTTGTCTTTATTTTAGCTAGGTAGTTATTAAATAGTTAATAACTATTTAATAACTATTCTACCTAGTTAAAATAAATAGTTAAAATAAATACAAACTTGCCTGTAAAACAAAAATTAACCCTAAACTAGATTCAATTAGTTATATTGTAGCTGGCTTAGGGTTTATTTCATAGGTACGTATTTAGTTTTAAATAGGAATTATTTAGGTAATGATAGTAATTTTTATTTAGATTTCTTTTAATTATATTTAAGTTAGGGGGGGTTAGGGTTAGACTTAGGTTTAGGGGTTAATAACTTTAGTATAGTGGCAGCGACGTTGGGGTTGCAGACTAGGGGTTAATAAATGTAGGTAGGTGTCGGCGATGTTAGGGACCGCAGATTAGGGGTTAATAATATTTAGCTAATGTTTGCGAGGCGGGAGTGCGGCGGTTTAGGGGTTAATATATTTATTATAGTGGCGGCGATGTCCGGTTCGGCAGATTAGAGGTTAAAAATGTTCTTTTAGTGTTTGCGATGCCCCGTACTTGGTGCGTGGCTTTTTGACAGCTTTTTTTGTTAAATATGGAGAGCGTATTCAGGTCCGCGGCAGCGATGTTAGGCGATGTTAGGCGTTTAAAAAAAAAAACCTTGACGATGAGTTTCTTCTTCCTCTGGGGAAGCGTATGAGAAACGCCGCATCAGGTTTTTTTTGTTTTAATTTGCTCTCCTAGGGCACGATCCGATATACGGCGTAGTTTTCGGCGCAAGCGAGGGAACCCGCGCCGCCCGTAATTTCACCTCGCAACTCGACCTATCCAATATACTGCGCCGTCAGATGCTAAACTGGCGTAAGTAGGAAAAAACGGCGATCGGCTAAAATGTGCGCAAATACACATTTTAGTCGTCGCAAGTACTTACGCCAGTAGTTTGTTCACGTAAACTCTCAATAAAGTATAGTTTTATGCCAATTAGGCAACAAATCGTCGCAACTAACCGCCAGTTCTAAAAGATGCGCCACGTAATTACGACATTCAAAAATCATACTTAAACCCCTGCGCAGCCGCCATTTTCTTTAGTGTGTTTGGTTGGTTCTTGGAGCTACAGCACACTACAGTGAGTAGGAGAAAGTGGTTAGAGTAGAGAGAGAGGCGCATTGCATTGATTTAGTTAGGTCGGATTTGGTGGATTTGTTAAGCTTGTAGATTACTGTCACTATTTTACATATTGCACACATTTTGCATACACACATATACAAAATACACAACACTTTTTTTTTATAACACCTTACACATTTTATTTATCTTTTACAGTGTGAAAGGCTGAGTGTTTGGTTGTGATTGTGTGTGATTGAAGTGGGAGTGAGTGTGAGTGTGTGTAGTGTGAGGATGTCAGGGAGAGCTAGGGCGGGGGGGGAGGAGGGAAGGGGAGTTGCAGGGAGAGGATTATGGTCAGGAAGAGCAGCAGGGTCCCCGTCAGGGAGTCAGTGGGGTGGGGAGAGGGAGACTTAGAAGGGAGGATGGGAGTGGGGTTGCACCAAGGCCAGGCACACTCAGTAGAAGAGGGATAGAGGGTGCACATGGGGATAGAAGGGGGGAGGAGGGAGAGGATAGGGAGGAACCCACACCAGGGACATCCCAGGGAGGGAGCCAGGCGGCCCAGGAGGAGGAGCGTATGAGGTGCCCCAACTTTACCTTTGCTGAAAACCTCGCTCTAGTCCAGGCCGTCCTGGAGAACCATACCGCCCTCTTTGGCCAAGAGAAGGGCAAAGGAGTTGCCCGTAGGCGTAAAGATGCCTGGCTGAAGGTGGAGGAGGCAATTAATGGTGTGTCCCAGCAGAGGAGGACTGTGGATGGCCTAAAGAAACGGTGGAACGATTGTAAGAGGAGAGTCAAGGAGAAGATGGGCCAAGAAGCAATGTCCCAGAGGGCAACAGGAGGTGGGCCTCACCAGGAGGCAGAATATAACGAGTGGCAGGAGCTGATTCGTAGGTCCCTGAGTGTCACAGCAGTCCGTGGACTTCCAGGGGCTCGTGACTCAGAGATTGTAACATCAGCGCAGCATGCTGGTGAGTAACATCCCACACACCAGTATTATATGTATTTGAGATATAACATCCTATAATGTCACACATTCATGTACACAATGAGGAGCATGGTATTTGGCCTACTAACAAAAACATCTACAATTAGATTTCACATTAAAGGGACATGAAAGCAAATCTTTTTATTTCATTATTCAGATAGAGAATACAGTTTTAAACAACATCCCAATTTACTTCTATTATCTAATTTCCTTCATTATTTTGTTATTCTTTGTTTATTAAATATCAATGCACATGGGTGAGGCAATCACACGAGGCATTGATGTGCAGCCACCAATCAGCAGCTTCTGAGCCTATCTAGATATGCTTTTCAGCTAAGAATATCAAGAGAATGAAGCAAATTTGGTAATGGAAGTAAATTACAAAGTTGTTTAAAATTGCATGCTCTAGCTGAATCATGAAAGAATAAAAATGGGTTTAATGTCCATTTAATGCTACTTAACACATTGAAATTCATGATATGAGGTGGAATAGTGAAATACTAACATGTCTCAGAGTAACACAGGCCACAAGCCACATGTAGAGTTTTCAGTAAATGGACACTATAGTCATCACAACCATAGTGTCACTTAAAGAACACATTTTCACCATCACTGACATGTACACAGAACTATTGTATGAAACACATACATGTATACTTTGCATATTAAAAACCCTCATATCACAAATCTCAATGTGCACATGCATGTTATAGAGTTTGACATGAGAATGTGTATAGGCCCTAGCATGTACATTGTATGCCCACATGGATATATATCTGACCGTACTAATCCCTCTCATCATTTGACTCCTCCACAGAACCTCCAGTCACCAGGGTGCAAACGCCCATGCATCCACCTCCACCACCGCCACAAAGAATTTCTCCACCTCGACCACTGGTCCAGAGAGTCCAACAAGAGTATGCTCCCAGGCATGAGCTGGGATGGACTGCCTCTATTGACAATCCAGAGGTCATGCCGCTAGCATTGCAAGAGGATACCTGGCAGGAGCCCTGGCCGGAGGACTATTCCTTTGGCTTGGAGGGGGAGCCAAGTCAGCCCCGAAGGGTAGATGCCTTTACCCCCCCCACCAATATCAGGCAAGTCAGGGATTATACCACCAGGCTGAGTGGGTGCACACCAGCCGGCAATGGGACTACCAGTCCATCCGGAGATCTCCACCATCTGCTTCGCTTGGAAGAGCTCCAGCATCTGAGGAGGAGTATAGAGCTGTCATCATCCCTCAGGCAGCACCAGCAGCTGTGATCCCTCTGGCAGCACCAGCAGCTGTGATCCCTCTGGCAGCACCAGCAGCTGTGATCCCTCCGGCAGCACCAGCAGCTGTGATCCCTCCGGCAGCACCAGCAGCTGTGATCCCTCTGGCAGCACCAACAGCTGAGGATATTGAAGTTGAAAGAGCAGATAGAGGTGAACCTGCGCCTAGAGTCCCTGCTGGGGAAGAGCCTATAGATCCTCTCACTTCCGCCATGGGCGACAAATACATTGCCATACAGAGGAGGCAAACATCAACCTGTGAGAGGCTCACATCAAAGAGAATGCAGAGAGACCAACGCAGGTTTCACAGGAGCCAACAGACTTTACTACAGCGTTCCATTGAGCTGCAATGGGACATGGCAGCATCTTTAAGTGGTATTGTCCAGAACCAATCTCAGATGCTGAGAGTTATTTCGGACATGCAGATGCAGAGTGACAACAGATGGAGGGAACAAAACCAACTGTTGGGTGTGTTGGTGGAGCATTTCACACACCAGCAGGACATTGCCTCCAGCCTCTCATGTGTGGCCAGCACTCCTGCAGGATCCTCTGAATCCACACAACCCAGGAGAGGCAGGAGACCCACTCCAGGCCCCTCAGCCCCCTCATCTAAGAAGCCTAAAAAAAAATAAAATATTGTTATATTTCATCCTAAATTTTGTCCTCTGTTATTTACCATATAATTGTCATCCATATCCATGTGATGGGTGTTTTAGTACACTAATATCTTTGAAAAATATAAAAAGGCCTGTGTGGAAATGGCCCAGAAAAGGTAATATCATCATGTTTATGACATATTCATGTTCTCTAAACCACATCACATAGTTGTGTATGAAGGGTACATATAGTGATATTCACTTTTAAGATGTAAATCAAGGTTTCTCACATCCAATAGAAATTGACCCATGTGCAGGGATAGGCACGAGCCAAGGCTGTGGCGGACATTTTCTAAGGTAAAGACTTTTAGTGAAGGACACCTTGCCTATCCCTGCACATGGGTATATATATCTAACTAATAATGTTTTTACAGAAGGTGTGAACATAAGGTATAAACATCCACTTTCATTCCTCGAAATGATAGTCAATAAATCATAGTGACCAAAACATGAATTGAATTAATGATATATTTTCAGTAATTAGGGTGGTTAAGGGAATGGGGGTGGGATGTAGTAGTTTCACTTACATGCAGTGGAACTCCGCAGTATGTAATTCGATGACCAGCTGCAGCAGGTGCAGCACCATCACCATGGACCTCAGCAGCAACTATAGAATCAGCATGTGTAGACATAACAACAGGGGATTGTAGGGCTTCCAGCACCCCTTGTGCCCCATGATGCACCCCTTGTGCCCCATGATGACCCCTTGTGCCCCATTATGCACCCCTTTGTGATTGGTTTGACAAACTTGCAGGGGCAGGAATAATAAATGCTTTGAAGAGGTTAACTATTTGTGATCTAGCTGCTGATATGTATGTTGTTAAGCATGCACTTGTAAGGCCTTCAGAGAGTTACGTTGGTTTCTAAGTCAGTGCAAGGGTTCCTGCGGCTGAAATTTGTGGCGAGATGAGAATGGAGTAGATTTTCTGAAATCTGTGCACGTAAGTCCTTACGCCGTATATTGTATACCACACTGCGCGTGTTTTGTATGTCAGTCTATGGGCCAAAAAATGACGGGCGAAGTCAGAAATATACGCGCGTAACTTCTAAGTTACGCCGTATATAGGATACAAAACCCACGCAAATATTGGCGTCGCCAGCTTTTGCGGGCGACGATTTATATCGGATCGGGCCCCTGATGTGGTTGATAAAATAGATACTTACCTTTATATCTAACAGTGGATAGTCTTTAACACTATGCTAATAGTATCTTAATAGTGGTTTTGCCTACTTAATACATTACACTCCTAGCACAGCAGCTTAGTTAATATACAGGAGCAACTTAATAACCTTACGTTCAAGTTGAATAAGTCAACACTATTTATATATATATATATATATATATATATATATATATATATATATATATAGTGGCTTACTATTGTTGGCAAATAAGTTTGGGGCAACAAACAAAGATATAATTTCAATATATTTAAGCTACACTAGTAGCATAAAGCAATAAAACAAATCCTCTTAAATGTTGCATTTACATTCAAGTAAACAATTGACTAGGCTACGGCAAGCACTGGGAACATTTAAAGTGCAATCTAAATTTTATCAGAGAACAGAGACAAAGTAACGATTTCTAGATTGCCTTAAAGGAATATTGCTGTTACGGTTGCCTCCAGGCTGGCTGGAAGTTGGACAGTAGAAAAGGATGCTCCGAGCGCTCACCAACGGATAATCAGCACTGTAGTAACCATAAGTAACGCAGACTCTACGAACCACCGCTGCTGGGCTGGTATCTCGCCGTCTGCTCTGCGCCCTGGACCTACGACCAGGCTCCAGTAGGTGAACCTCTTCCTTCTGTAGAGCGAAGCAGGATCAGGAACAAGAGCTCTTACAGGAGCTCAGTAGCTAAGGGAGTATATAGAGCATAGCAATCCCTGTAGTGATTACAGCTGTCCCCTACAAACATGAGTCAAAGCTGCAAGTTAGACGGTCAGAATAGGTCTGATTAGACAATGGGAAAGTTTATTACTAAACTTAATTAGAGCTGATCCCAGCAAACTTGTATTTAGAATTGAACAAAATTAACTCTTAATGGCACACAATGAAAACCAATGCCTTTGCAATAGTGCTCCCCCTCTGTGGAACACTCTGCCTATGTGGCACTTGGTTCAGCAAGCCCTATCCACTGAACCAAGTGGGAGAAAGCCAGGGACAAGTCATTTCACAGGTCTGGGGACATAGTCTTAAAGGGGCATTGTTCACCAAAGTCACAATATGTCCCCAGACGGTTCTTAAAGGGCCATACACACCCAATAAAAGTTAATACGTTCTCAGGGGCACAATCTTCCAGGGACCATAGTCATGAGGAAGGAGGCTGGCAAATAGGCTTCTCCACGATCCATGGAAGCAGGGAAATTTTTCATTTAAAGGGCCAGTTACAAATAGCAGTTTGTAACAATTGCCAATTGGAATATACCTTTAATCTTTGTAACGTTAAAATCAGAACAACACTAGATACGTTACCCCAAACCAATACCAACGGGAGAAATATTAAAATCATAAACTTGTATATAACGCTCTATTTTATGTTACTAAGCGAAAATATAGAGCCATATATTAAGTGACTATTAGCTATTATCAGATCTATACATTAGTCCAGATTGACTATAGTTACAATATAAGGTGGTTATCTACCGTATTTAAGAGGAAATTGGATTAAGAGTATAATGTCCAACAAGCCTAACATTAGGCCAAGTTAAATAATTTCATTATACTGGGTATCATAATACAACCCCAACAACAGCAACAATTGAACTATATTTGAACTAAAAGATCTATACATACTGATGTAATAAAAGATTCAATATCTATAAAAATATACATACAGTAGAAGTGTTTTTAATTTAAAGTGTAGGCAGCAGGATATAAAATAAACTTGCTGTTTTTTAATTTGTAAAAATAAAAGTTACTTTTGAACTATTTACCTATTTGATTCTATCAGGATGATATCAGTGCATAGAAGCATTCTTTGTTGGACACACTCACTCACCAGTGAGTCTTGCCCTTATTGTTGCATTATCTGATGGATGTATACATAATAATACATTAACTTACAAGAAGTTGATAGTAATACAAGTGTTGCTAAATGTTAATCATGAATAGGTACTGTGTGAGATCCGGACCTAGTAAAAAACTGCACAAACCATGAGTAATAAAAATAAAAAGAGCTCCAAAGCTCAAAACTAGATCACACTGTACCAATCAATACAATAGGTGTAATAATCACATTCCTATCTATTGAACATCATATATAGAAACATGTGATGTTACAGAAAAGATAAGATAAGATGAACTAAATAGCATATTTATATACTATATCTTCTAATAACTAGATCGAAGCTCTGCTTATTGGAAAAGCCTTAACTTTCCTTATGCCAGTAATTAATCATGTCTGCTTCAATATTGAAACCATAGGGTTTCCAGGTCCTCAACTGGAAAATCCAAAAGGCTTCCCTTTATAAAAGTTCAATGACCTGCCAGGTAAAATAGTCTACATTATGATCATGTTTGTATATAAAATGTCTGGCTAGGTCAGATGTTTCATTGCCAAGATCAATGTCCCTTAAGTTCTCCCTAACACATGCTCTGGCCTCCCTTGTGGTATAACCTACATATTGTTTTTGGCATTTCAAACATTCAATGAGATATATAACATAAGAGGAACGACAACTGGTACAACACGTAAGATCATATACCTTCTGTGTGACCCGTGACTGAAAGTTGGGAGTGATTTTTGTATTTCTGCAGGCTATGCAGTTCCTAAATTGGCATTTCAAATGCCCCTTTTATACTTAACCAACTGCTTGACCTCTTCAATACACTCGGGGTCAGCATGCTGCCCAAAGTGCAGCCCGGTCGAGAGACAAAATTACAACCATCCACTACATAATCTTTCAAACTATCTTCAGCTGTTAGGATGGGTAAATATTAAGTAACAATAGAATAAATATCATTAAATTGAGGACTGTATGTGGTCACAAACAACGGTTTTGTACTATTAAATGTATTATTCAAAGTGGGTTTCTTATCCTGCAATTACTTGTTTCTATCCATTCTAGTGACTTATAAAAAAAGCCCTATTGATAACCTTAGTAGAGTTTAAATTATCACTCTCTCTTTAAAAATCAAGCAATGTAGAACAATTTTGTTTAATACGTACAAATTGCCCTTTAGCCACTCCAAGGCCTGTATGTCTGGGGTGGCAACTTCTTGTGTGAAGTACATTATTATGCATGATGGAGTCGTAAAGACTTTATTGGAACCTAAATCATCTGTAAGTGTAACATCCAAAAAGGGAATGCTAAGCTGTCCAAAATTGTAAGTAAATTGTAAATTTACCCCATTGTTATTTAGGTATTCAAAAAATTATTGGACGTGTGACTGTGTGCCAGTCCAAATAAATAAAAAATCATCCATATATATGTTGTAAGCTCTAATATACTGTCTGAAGGGATTGCCATGTCCAAACACGTGGGACAGCTACCACCAACCCATAAAAAGGTTGGCATAGGTGGGGCAAATTTAGCCCCATAGCTGTCCGACATTTCTGGAGATAAAAAGGCCTCTCAAACTGAAAATAGTTGTGGGTCAAAAGAAAATAAAAAACCTGACATAAATATAGTTTTAGAGAATCATCATTATTGCTAAAACAATCCCTAAAATACTCAACAGCTTTAAGCCCATATTGGTGTGGTATTGCAGAGTAAAGGCCAACCACATCCACAGTCAGCCATGCACAGTTGGTATAACAGACAATCTCATACATTTTAGATATTAGATGTTTGCTATTTGAAGAAGAGAATCCACACAGTTTGATAGATGTTCTAAAAGGTAACCTATCCCTGATACAATAGGTCTACCTTTAACATCCTCCAAGGACTTATGCATCTTGGGTAAATTATGAAAAATAGGAATTACTGGTTTTGAAACACACAGATAATCAAAAGCATCATGATCTAAAAGACCCGATTGTAGCCTGCCATCCAAAATACTTAACAACTGAGACTTGAAAACTTCAGTGGGATCTCTTAGCAATGGGGAATAAACATTTTCATAATTTAATTGCCTTTTTGCTTCCAAAATATAAAGTTCTTTATCCATAACCACTATACTGCCTCCCTTATCTGCCTGTTTGATGACCACATTATCTCTATTTTTAAGGCATTCTAAAGCCTGCTTCTGATCTAAGGTCTGATTCGGGGAGGATTTCCTGTGATTCATAGATAAATTAAATCCTCTTCTACACTATGAAGAAATGCTTCTAAAAAGGGTCCTCTCTCTTTGACTAGATAGAAAATCGACTTTGGTTTAAAACCACAGTGTCTAGTCTTAGTGAATGATGAATTAGACATAGACTCATAATCCAACTTATGTAGAGCCAAATAATCACAACTCTCATTAAAGTCAATTAGATCATAGTCTTTTGGTGTATCTGTTTTAACCTGTCGGGCTTGTGTCTCCAAAACATCAGCCTCAGTATTAGATATATCGTCTTTATTCCAAAAATATTTCTTTAAGGTCAAATCTCTGACAAGTCTATTGAGATCTATGATAGTCTCAAATAAATTAAATGTTTTCATTGGAACAAAGCCTAAACCAAGGCTTAATACATCTAATTAATTAAATTGTATTTGTTGCAGGGGGGCCCTCTCTTTCTTTGTTTCCTCCTCCTTGTGTGTCTTTTGTGGCCTTGTGAAAAAACAAATTATCACTGGATGATGTATGGGCCTCCTGGTCTAATATCACCTTCGCTGTCACTCATAAATTCTAGCTTTCTATAATTTATTCTATTATTATTTTAATGTATTTATATTGTGTTTGGTCCATATTTTTTCAAGTCTTTAGCCTTTACACGAGGTCTTCAGTAACGCTAACCCGACAAGCGTTAATTTTGTTTCAACTTGTAATACGCGCTATTTGCGATATTACTTATCGCGCCACTTGGAATCTGGCCCTTTAAAGTTTAAATTTGTTTTTCTAACATTTAAATATTATACAGTGATATTTGATGTTTATCATTATTCTCTACTTTCAGACTGTTGGAAAGTAATGAATTAAAAGCTTGTGCTCAACATGTTTGTATTTAGTGTAACGTATTTAAAGGGACATTCAAGTCAAAATTAAAGTTAAGCATGCAATTTTAAGAGACTTTTCAACTTATTTCAATTTTTCAAATTTACTTTGTTCTCTTGGTATCCTTTCCTAAGAACCATACCTAGGTAGGTTCAGGAGCAGCAATGCACTAGTGAGAGCTAGCTGGTGATTGGTGCCTCTTGTCAATGGCTCACCATGTGTACTAAGTTAGCCCCCAGTAATGCATTGCTGCTCTAGAGCTGACCTTGTTTAATCCCTGACATTGTTTAATCCCTTTGCACATAATAAATATATAGGGTATATCATAAACCTGTAGAAAAATGTTTCAAATGGAATGGGTACATAGGCTTTTATCTATGTGTGGCATCTTGAGAAAGGATTCCCAGCCAAAACGCGTAGACGATGATCTGATGTATCCTGCTGTGAACCACAAAAGAAGGGCGAGAAATATTCTTTTCCCAGTGGTGTAAAGTCAGAGGATTCTTTTGCACCAACTGTAGCAATATCAGTGCTACAATTGTTCCACAATAAGTGCAAAAAAGAGACACTTATTATCGAGAAATTACCATCTCAAAAGTTCCAGGAGTTCTTTTCACTGATTGGATGTGACAGGGTCATGTGATCGGTGACGTGAACCGAAGTTTTGAACGGACGCTGAGATCAGAACAACGCCGGCCGGCAAAGAAGTAACAGGTACCGAGCAAGCACCTAATTTTAGCACTTTAAACTACAGATAAGCTATTACACAGAGGATTACTACAATTGCAACATTGCATTTAGGACTGCTGATCGTTTAAGCTCTGGTGTGTATAGCATACTGAGAGGAATACATTTTAACTCTGGCGTGTTAATTATACTCAGAAGAATACACTGTTATATCTGACCGCAATTCCAATGCGGAGGCCATATAAACAGATCACTAGTATGTACTAACATAGAGTCTTTTAAACATTTTTATATATACATATATATTCTCTAGACACCGGTGTCTTTTTTATTTATTTATTTATTTATTTACTAGGCGATAAACCTGCCCAGAGGGCAGTCTATTTATAAAAAAAACTACAACCCCCAAAGCTAAAATTATAAAAAATAAAAAATGTAAAATTACAGAAAATAATAAACAAAGCTATCCAAAATAAAAAAAACTAAACCTAAACTAATACCCCTATAAAAAAAAATCCCCTACCCCAAAAAAAAATAAAAACACCCCCTAATCAAATACTAAACTACCAATAGCCCTTAAAAGGGCTTTTGTATGGCATTGCCCTAAGTTAAACAGCTCCTTTACCTAAACAAATTACCAATTACCCCCTAACAATAAACCCCCTCACCCACCAAACCCCCCAAAATAAAAAAAACTAACACTAAAAAAACCTAAACTACCCATTGCCCTGAACGTGGCATTTGTATGGGCATTGCCCTTAAAAGGGCATTCAGCTCTTTTACTGCCCTTAAAAGGGCAATCAGCTCTTTTTCAGCTCATTAAATCCATAATCTTAAAAATAAAAAAACCTCCCAAAAATAAAAAAAAATCCTAACACTAAGCCCCAAATAGATACTCATCGTTCCTGAAGTCTGGTGGAGAAGGTCTTCTTCCAGGCAGCTCCATCATCTTCTATCTTCATCCGGAGAAAATGCGGCACGGAGCGGAGGTGTGGAGCTGTGGATCCTCAGCAGATTTCAATATTTTAGCCAATAGGAATGCAAGGTACGCCAATAAATATGGGGTACCTTGCATTCAATCTGCAGTGCGCGATGGACAGTCGCATGAAGAGGAGCCTCCACGCCGCTAAGGACCGCCGTCGCCGAGGCCTGCCGCATTGGTAAAGCCATCTCTGCACCTCAGCTCCGCCGCTGCATTGCTCCGAATGAAGATAGAACATGATGGAGCCGCCTGCAAGAAGGCCTTCTCCGCCAGACTTCAGAAACGGTGGGTACCTATTTGGTGCTTAATGTTAGGATTTTTTTAAATTTTTTTATTGTTTTTAATTTTTAAGATTAGGGATTTAATGGGCTGGAAAAGAGCTGATTGCCCTTTTAAGGGCAGTAAAAGAGCTGAATGCCCTTTTAAGGGCAATGTACGTATGTATGTATGTATTGGGTACTTGTAAAGTGCGGCTAATCACCCGTAAGGGTCTCAAGGCACTGCTCATTTTATCGACCTCAGAAGGATGAAAGGATGAAAGGCTGAGTGGACCTCGCCGGGGATCGAACCTGCAACCCTCGGGTTGCTACAGAGCTCAGCCACAGTGCATTAGCATGATAGGTTTATTGCGATGTTGGGAGTTGGTGGTTTAGGAGTTAATAGGTTAATTAGGTTCATTGCAATGTTGGGGGTTGGGGGTTTAGGGGTTAATGGGTTAATTATGATTATTGTGATATGGGGGTTTGTCGGTTTAGGGGTTAATAGGTTAATTAGGTTTATTGCAATGTGAGGGGTTGGCAGTTAAGGGATTAATATTTTAATTCTGTTATTTGCAGATTAGGGATGAATTACTTTGTTATTTTGCGATGTGGGGTTTGTGGTTTAGGTGTTTGTTAATACTTTGTGCAGGTGGTTGTGTGTTTTTTTTTAAGGCTTCGGGTTTGCACATATGTGTGTGTGTGGATATCTAGGCATGCATCTGTGTGCCTATACATGTGTGTATAATGGTATATAGGCATGCATCTGTGTGTTTGCTCATGTGTGTGTGTGTATATGGGTATATAGGCATGCATCTGTGTGTATGCACATGTGTGTGTATGGGTATTATAGGTGTACTTCTGTGTGTACGTATATTGGTATATAGGTGTGCATCTTTGTGTATGTACATGTGTGTGTGTATATGGATATAAAGGCGTGCATCTGTGTGTCTGCATGTAAGTATATATGGGTATACAGATATGCATCTGTGTGTATGCACATGTATGTGTGTATGGGTATATAGGCATGCATCTAAATGCATGCACATGTGTATGTGTGTGTATATGGGTATATAGGCATGCATATGTGCTTATGCACATGTGTGTGTGTATATAGGTATATGGGAATGCATCTGTGTGTATGCACATGTGTGTTTAATGGTATATAGGCATGCACCTGTGTGTATGCACATATGTGTGTGTATATGGGTATACATACCCTGTATGCACATGTGTGTGTGTATATGGGTATACAGGCATGCATCTATGTGTATGCAGATGTGTGTGTGTGTGTATATATATATATATATATATATATATATATATATGGGTAGATAGGCATGCATCTGTGTGTATGCAAATGTGTGTGTATATATGGTTATATGGTATGCATCTGTGTATATGTGCATGTGTGTGTATATGAGTATATAGGCATGCCATTGTCTGTATGCACGTGTTTGTATTTGTGTGTGTGATTATGGGTATACGGGTATGCATCTGTGTGTATGCTCATGTGTGTGTATATATGGGTATACAGCCATGCATCTGTATGTATGAACATGTGTGTGTGTATATGGGTATATGGGCATGTATCGGTGTGTACGCACATGTGGGTGTGCTTGTGTGTGAGTATATGGGTATATGGACATACATCTGTGTGTATGCACATATGTCTGTATGGGTATATAGGCATCTGTCTGTGTGTATGCACAGGTGTGTGGTTGTGTGTGTGTATATATGGGTATATGGACATGCATCTGTGTGTATACACATGTGTGTGGTTGTGTGTGTATATATGTATGGATATATGGACATGCATCTGTGTGTATACACATGTGTGTGGCTGTGTGTGTACGTATGTATGGATATATGGACATGCATCTTTGTGTATACACATGTATGGTTGTGTGTGTATGTATGTATGGATATATGGACATGCATCTGTGTGTATTCTCATGCGTGTAGTTGTGTGTGTGTGTGTGTATAGGTATATGGGGATGCAGTTATGTGTGTGCACATGTGTGTGATTGTGTGGTATGGTTGTGTCAGGCTATTGCTGAATGGCATTAGATAATATATATATATATATATACATACATATATATGATAAGGTAAAATAATTAATTTGTAGATGAAACTGGCTAATGTAAGTTACATTCTAAAATCAGAATTTTCAGCCCCAAACCTTCTCTACATTAAATGCACAGATTACCTGCTGTGACTAGATACACATTACAGGCCAGGATGTCTCAATTATCCACTTCAAAGGAAGCCTGTATACAGAGTTTTCCTATCTGAAGGAAACAGTCACTCAGTCTTTTGAAGCCCAAGTATATGCAAAGGAAAACCAGATTTACAGAAAAGGCAACCACTTTGCATGCAAGAGTTAATTACCCTATACTGAGTTCAAATACACAAAGCTCAGACGTACGTCTCAATGGAAAATAGCAGAAGACAGAGAAACATTTTTAACCCTGTGAGTGCTGAAAGCATAACTCACACCCAGACAAACTGGAAATGTAAATCTTGATTTTAAAAGGGAAAATTAGAACTTCATATAAAAAGAATTGTGTAATTTTAAAATGCTCCATTTATACTCAGATCATTTTAAAAATATCTGTATCTTTATTGATGTGAAAAATATACCATGTTGGATGAATGTCTGCTAAAGTAAATATAAATAATAGCTACATTGATGGATTTAAAATGTCTACTCATTTCAAAATGAATAACAACATTGTTTCTTTCATTTCAGACCTGTGAGAAACCAGTGTTGTCCAATGAAATATATCATATCTGTGTTTTCATGCATTCAAAATAACCTTATCAAGAGTTGCACTAAATTAGATTGTAAAATATGAATTTAATTAATGCTGAAAGTATAAAATAATCCTTCTAAGTCCTTTCATAGAAAATGTGACTTTTAAACGCATTTTTAAAATATTATAAAGAAGTATAACATGTTTAGTATGGAAATACTCAGATTAAATAGTATTAAATGATCCCATACAAATTGGACATAATTGTTTGCAGAGGCAAGAAATAGAGAGTATACTAAATATACATTTAAAAAAATGAAAAGATATATAGTAAGCTGTTAGCATTTTAATAATTAACAGCTTACTAAAATCTTTGTCTGCTGCCCTCAATAGAATAAAAATGGTATTCCACCCAAAAGATATTTGGCTGTTCAGGGAGGCATTTCCCAAATAACCTATGAGATGTTCAGCACCGCTGGGCGTAACCAAATTTATGTGGGAATGATTAAAGAGCAGAGGAGGGGTTATATCTTTGATAAAACACCCACACACTAGAGACACGGGGACAGACTCAAACAAGCAGCATAACTTTTGACTGAGAGAGAAACACACAGATTTGTGCTAAGTACCTCTCTGCAATTTTGGGACACTTTCTTAGAATAGAAAGATAACAATTTTGAGGCCTGTAGCATTGCGAATAGTGGATAAAACCTTCTTATATGACCTACAAGAAACCCCAGAAGCTGAATTCTCATACTGGTTATGTGGTAATGTATATGGTGATAATTTAATATTTTAAAGCAAATACATTCATTGTTGCTACAGTTGAATTGAAGCTAGTGATTTAAAGAGATATTTTAAATTTATATTCATAGTCCTGTGTAATTTAGAAATAATCATATTGACGCTAAATAATTTCATTTGCTAGGATTTTACATCCCATATTTATAAGTCAGTTTTACTATTGTAAAATTTCATATAAATTGGTTAGTGTAGTTTATTAAGTATTTGTAGCTATTGTGATATATTTTAAAATTTGTTTTATTGTGGCTAAATAAGAGGTTATTTCAGCTCAGATTAATTGGCATATAAATTGGCTGTTGCATTAACAATACACAATTTCTGGTGGTTTTAATTGGAATTATATAGAACTATTTGTGGTATTGTAATAAGTGTGTTTAATTGATTCATAATCTAGTTTCTACATAAATATAATTCAAGGTGTCTATAAGGATAACTAATCAAGAATTAAGGAATAAATATTGACTTTAATACATATATTGTTACGTATATACATTTTATTGGTTGGCAACTGCTAAGATAAATTCTCCAACATTTTACTGGAGATTACTGCTGATATAATAAATAATAATTTTGTAACCTAAGTATATACCAACATATAATCTGGAGGCATGGCTGTAAGATTATTATCTTTATCACGTTGATATAATATATTTGGAGTAAATAGAAATTATTATCTAAAAAAAATATTAATTCATTTTTTTTAATATTTTTAAAAAAAAAAATTTTTCGTTGGTCAAAATTGTGTTAGCGTTTTAATTTAACCAAATACTAAGCCAAAATAATAATGTCTGTTACTAGAAGGGAATCAAATGAATCTATACTCAGTATTGAAATGTGTCCCCAAGAATTTCCACTCACTAAGGGCGACGTCCTTAAAATGGGTGTTATAGGAAACATTAAAAATAAATTTAAGATTGCGGGTGATTTAAATGATTATATTGATATGCTTGCAACTAAGGCCAAAAATATTGCTATTGATAATGAAAGGTGGAATGAAAAAAGTTAATTGTTCCAAGAATTATTAAAAATTAATCAATGTAAAAATTTCAAAAAACGTGATTAACTAATACTCAAATCCTGGCCCCTTGTAATATGCATTATTGATGAAATGTCCACCCACATTATAGAAAAGGAGCTGCAATTACAGGAGCTAAAAGATGATATTCGCTTATCACGCAAATGCAAAGAGAATTTAGAAATAGACAAAAATGAAAATGTTACTTTTAAAGAAGACATGGCCACCTTGCATATGCATAACAAAAATCTAATCGCTAAAATAGAAGATTTTCATAAACAACTCACACAGAGCCAGAAAGAGTTAAATGAATTAAAAAGACCATATTGCCATAATGAAACCCCCTCTCTTGATGGTGAAAGTAATGAAAATAATAATGCAGGTATGTTAAAAATCCTAAAAGAATTTATGAGAAATAATGCAGAATTTAAACAAAGGACCCCTATGGAGTCAGAGGTAAACTTCCCACATAGACAGTCACCTCATGCTTTAAATTCAGGGAACTGCTACAATTTGGAGGGGGAGGGGAGTTATAATAGTGAGGCAGAAGGCGGAGCCAGCTATCCAGATAGCCCACATATTACTAATGTACGTAAAGGGTCTCCCAATAGTAAAAGTAGGACAGATAGAGGGTGCTCCTGCCCCAAAAATTAGGTCCCTAGGAAGACCCAAGATACGTCTAATAAGGTATATGACACCCCTAAAATAATTACTTTCTTAAGTGGTGCAGTTCCTAAATTTTCCAAACAGGGAAACAATTCTATAATTGACCACTTAGAGGCCTATGAAAATGCTTTATCCATAATGAATGTTAATAGTGAGCAGTCAAAAATTACATTTCTGCCCTGGGTATTTGAGGGTAAACATCATTCTTTGCTTCACTAAAAGATATAAATATTAATTCCTGGAGTGAAACAAAGCAACAGTGCAAAAAGGAGTTTGGACAATATCGCACGAAAACAGCTGCTAAAATAGCTGTATACGGTTTAAAATGTGGTGCAAATCAAAGCCCTATAGAATTCCTTTCTGCACTAAAAAGTGCATATAGTATGGCCGAAGACTACCCCATATTTGAAAGCTCAGAATTTGTGAATCTGTTTTACGAAGCATTGCCCGCACATATCAAGCTTAATTTGGCTAGAGATTTTGATGAGAATTGCTCATTGGACTGGCTGATCAAACAGAGTACAAAGTTATACTCTATTCAGCAGTCCGGTGAACAGGGGGTTGAAAAAATTGTGGCAGAAACTAGGGTGTTACCTGGCCCCCTCAACTTAGAGTCTAAAAAGAAAACCTATGCGGAAGTATTCCGAGAAAACAGGCCTTTCCCACAAAGTTTTAACTTTGCCCCTCCCCCAACAAGGCCTGAGGTGCAGAGAGAATATACTTTAAATGGGGGGCATACCCAGACAAATAGTTATCCCTGTAAAAATAAATACCAAAAGTGGTGAAAATACTCTCAGGGTAACCAGACACCCCAAGTAAATAGTGCTCCCCAAGATATTAACGCTGAACAAGTTGAACCCCAAAGACAACAACGTCAGAATAGAAACAATAGCTATGATTCTGAGGGATCCCAAGGATTCAGGAATCAGTACCATGGGATATAAAAAAATCGGTACATGGGTAGAAATAGCTTGTCCAATGAAGTGGGCCAACTTAGTATGCAAGTAAGTCAATTATGTACACTATTTACTAATATGAGTTAAGTTTTGATAATTTAGAACCCTAATAATCCTTTTTTAGGGGTACAGCCAGTGGCCAGCAGCGGGCCACAGGCACAGTCATAAATACTCCGGTATTGTCTGAGGGAGAAGGGAGAGATATACCAAATGAAATGATAAATGTCAATAATGGTACTAATCATGTTCTCTCCCTGCAGCTCAGAAACTATCGATTTAGCTGTAAAGATGGGCAGCCTCAGCCTGGAAACTCTAACAAACCACTTCTTTTGCAGTTGTCCCTTAACATAATTCCCACAGATGCAGTACGCAGGAACCCTGTCAGCCCTATAATAGAGAAAATGACAGGTAAGAGTGAAAATTCTTCTGCATCAGGTAAAGTGGTTGACACAGGTAAAACGTGGCAAAGCCCAAAATTGTGTAAACATGCAAATTTTATGTGTGAAATGGTAGAAACTGCAGGGAGATATTATGTATGTGCTGCACTCCAGGATTCAGTCTCCAACCCTATCATAGGATTAATTGATACTGGATCCCAGGCAACTATTTAATCCCACAGGAACTACACACATCTAATTGAGCTAACACCCCACAAACCTAAACTAAAGGAATTTGATGGTTCACTAATAGGTGTTGGGGGTGATTCTCTTGAAGTTTGGGGTACTGCATGGTTAAAGCTAAAGCTGGGGAACAGGGTAATAAGACACCCTGTCATTATAGTGCTGCCAACTGATCGTTTAATAATTGGTAGTGATCTCCTGAAGAGATTAAGCACCATAATTGATTGCATAAATAATGTAATTTGGTCACAAGTAAAGAGACCTATTAATTATGAGCGGTCTGGCATATCTCACACCAGACATAACTGTCACGTTTTGGAAGAGAAGCCAGATGCTGTGGAGATTTATTTCAGGTATAACTCTGTACCTGAATTCCCTATCCTACAAACGGATAATCAGATTCCAGTAAGTGACTCTGATGGTAATACTTATAAAATTTCGCCTGGAAATATAGCCAATATTTCCCTAGATGGCAATGTATTAACCATATCTCTCCACAAGGGGGACCCTAAATCCCCTAAAGGGGGAGATCACGCTCAATTCCTTGCAGAAATTGAGAAAGTTAAAGATGATCGATTTATCCCTATGCAAGTGCATGACCTTGGAAAAACCAAGTATGCTAAATTAAACTTAAAACAGGAAGCTAGCTATATAAGCGAGGCTTATTGGCGCAGATAGCTGAACCTAAGGTGATTAAATATCTTTCTCCCCAAGATCTCTTGGTCTATGACCGGGATGACAAATATGAAAGCTATAATGTCACCGCTAAATGTTCATTATCTATCTCCATAGGTAATAAATCAGCAAAGCACCTGTTTTTAGTTTAAAAAAACCCCATAATCAAATATACCTTGGCAATAATCTCTTACATAGATATGCCATACAAATAGATTTGATTAACCTTTGCCTCTGGAGTAGGTTAAAGAGGGACCCTCAAGTATTTCAGGATGAAAATGCAGCCCTGAAATCAAACCAGCAAATACCATATGCTGTGAATATGCAGGTGTCTAACAATGTCGTAATCCCTGCTGGGGCTGATAAATTCCTCTTATCCTTACAGGTAAAAAGGTCAGAAATTAAAAACTTCTGAAACACTAATATGCATCTCCCATAGAATGCAACATCTGGGTATAACAATGACCCATATTGCTATGGTAAATATTGTAAATATTCCAATACATGTTATTGTACATAACATGACCCCACAGGATATCACCTTATCTAAGGGGACTACCATAAGATATGCTCTAGAATCCAGTTATTGTACATTTGGATTCCAGAATAGTGATGTCCCGAATAGTTCCCCGGTGAATAGTTCCCGGCGAACATAGCTTGTTCGCGTTCGCAACGGCGGGCGAACATATGCGATGTTCGATCCGCCCCCTATTCATCATCATTGAGTAAACTTTGACCCTGTATCTCACAGTCTGCAGACACATTCCAGCCAATCAGCAGCAGACCCTACCTCCCAGACCCTCCCAGCTCCTGGACAGCAGCCATTTTAGATTCATTCGGAAGCTGCTTTCTTAGTGAGAGGAGGGACAGTGTAGCTGCTGCTGATTTAATAGGGAAATTGATAGCTAGGCTAGTGTATTCAGTGTCCACTACAGTCCTGAAGGACTCATCTGATCTCTGCTGTAAGGACAGCACCCCAAAAAGCCCTTTTTAGGGCTGCTTTTTTTTTTCCTGTCTAATTGCAGTTGCCTGCCTGCCAGCGTGTGTGTCAGGCTCACAGCGTATACTGTGCCCACTTGCCCAGTGCCACCACTCATATCTGTTGTAACAGTAGTGTAAATTTAAAAAAAAAAACTTTTTTGACTGTGAAACATCAGTCTGCTAGTGTAATCTAATTGCAGTTGCCTGCCTGCCAGCGTGTGTGCCAGGCTCACAGCGTATACTGTGTCCACTTGCCCAGTGCCACCACTCATATCTGGTGTAACAGTAGTGTAAATTTAAAAAAAAAAACTTTTTTGACTGTGAAACATCAGTCTGCTTGTGCAATCTAATTGCAGTTGCCTGCCTGCCAGAGTGTGTGCCAGGCCCACTTGCCCAGTGCCACCACTCATATCTGTTGTATCAGTAGTGTAAATTTAAAAAAAAAAAACTTTTTTGACTGTGAAACATCAGTCTGCTAGTGTAATCTAATTGCAGTTGCCTGCCTGCCAGCGTGTGTGCCAGGCTCACAGCGTATACTGTGCCCGCTTGCCCAGTGCCACCACTCATATCTGGTGTAACAGTAGTGTAAATTTAAAATAAAAAAACTTTTTGACTGTGAAACATCAGTCTGCTTGTGTAATCTAATTGCAGTTGCCTGCCTGCCAGCGTGTGTGCCAGGCCCACTTTCCCAGTGCCACCACCACTCATATCTGTTGTAACAGTAGTGTAAATTTAAAATAAAAAAACTTTTTTGACTGTGAAACATCAGTCTGCTAGTGTAATCTAATTGCAGTTGCCTGCCTGCCAGAGTGTGTGCCAGGCCCACTTGCCCAGTGCCACCACTCATATCTGTTGTAACAGTAGTGTAAATTTAAAAAAAACAAAACTTTTTTGACTGTGAAACATCAGTCTGCTAGTGTAATCTAATTGCAGTTGCCTGCCTGCCAGCGTGTGTGCCAGGCTCACAGCATATACTGTGCCCACTTGCCCAGTGCCACCACTCATATCTGGTGTAACAGTAGTGTAAATTTAAAATAAAAAAAAACTTTTTTGACTGTGAAACATCAGTCTGCTCGTGTAATCTAATTGCAGTTGCCTGCCTGCCAGCGTGTGTGCCAGGCTCACAGCGTATACTGTGCCCACTTGCCCAGTGCCACCACTCATATCTGGTGTAACAGTAGTGTAAATTTAAAATAAAAAAACTTTTTTGACTGTGAAACATCAGTCTGCTAGTGTAATCTAATTGCAGTTGCCTGCCTGCCAGCGTGTGTGGAAGGCTCATAGCGTATACTGTCCCTTTAAACGTGGAGTTTGGTTTGTCACTGTGAAGCGGGCGTAACCCTTACACTACCTGATCAATACAACATCATACCTGATGTTTTAAAGCACGTTATTCCAAACAATTTAGGAATGTTAGGTGATTTATGCCCTTTATGGCTAAAAACCTGACTCTGCATCAACTATGTAATTTTCCATGGGAGTTTTGCCATTGATCCCCCTCCGGCATGCCACAGTCCAGGTGTTAGTCCCCTTGAAACAACTTTTCCATCACTATTTTGGCCAGAAAGAGTCCCTGTGGGTTTTAAAATTCGCCTGCCTATTGAAGTCTATGGCGGTTCTCCCGGTTCGCCCGTTCGCGTACAGTTGCGGAAGTTCATGTCCGCCGTTCGCGAACGCAAATTTTTTGACTGTGAAACATCAGTCTGCTTGTGTAATCTAATTGCAGTTGCCTCCCTGCCAGAGTGTGTGCCAGGCCCACTTGCCCAGTGCCACCACTCATATCTGTTGTAACAGTAGTGTAAATTTAAAAAAAAAAAACTTTTTTGACTGTGAAACATCAGTCTGCTAGTGTAATCTAATTGCAGTTGCCTGCCTGCCAGCGTGTGTGCCAGGCTCACAACGTATACTGTGCCCACTTGCCCAGTGCCACCACTCATATCTGGTGTAACAGTAGTGTAAATTTAAAAAAAAAAACTTTTTTGACTGTGAAACAACAGTCTGCTTGGGTAATCTAATTGCAGTTGTCTGCCTGCCAGCGTGTGTGCCAGGCTCATAGCATATACTGTCCCTTTAAACGTGGAGTTTGGTTTGTCACTGTGAAGCGGGCGTAACCCTTACACTACCTGATCAATACAACATCATACCTGATGTTTTAAAGCGCGTTATTCCAAACAATTTAGGAATGTTAGGTGATTTATGCCCTTTATGGCTAAAAACCTGACTCTGCATCAACTATGTAATTTTCCATGGGAGTTTTGCCATGGATCCCCCTCCGGCATGCCACAGTCCAGGTGTTAGTCCCCTTGAAACAAGTTTTCCATCACTATTGTGGCCAGAAAGAGTCCCTGTGGGTTTTAAAATTCGCCTGCCTATTGAAGTCTATGGCGGTTCTCCCGGTTCGCCCGTTCGCGTACAGTTGCGGAAGTTCATGTCCGCCGTTTGCGAACGCAAATTTTTAGGTCACTATTCCAGAATAATGTAATTGGGCTAAGACCTGAAGGATACTTAACTGAAAAACAGTTAATAGAAAAATCCTATGCTAAAAAGGATTGTTTACAATTCAGTCTATTTATCCCTTCAGCTCAGGGGAAGGCATCTGTAAAATTGAAGAAGCCTCCCTAGTATTTGATCAGCCGATCAAAGAGCAAGAATACCCCAATACCCAGAATCATGGGGGCAATGTAAATTATAATCAAGGGGATCTCACCTCTAGGTTGGAAGAAGCCTATCAGATAGGACAGCCTGAAATCTTTCCTGGATTTTCCTGGTGTTGCTGCCATTGCCGCTGAAGAGTGGGTAACGCCTCATCTCCAGAGGCCAGATATCCCACCCTTCACAGAAAATCCTGGCATAAATATAAATGTTGCAGGTTTTAGCCCCCAACAGTTTCTGGAGGTGTTTCTGGGCGATAATGTATTGGGAAACATTGTCGCCCAAACTAATTTATATGCCAATCAGTTCCGTGCTGCAAAGCCTGAAACATATTTGGCAAAGCAGCAATGGGCCCCCATCAATGTGCCAGAATTTAAAAAATTCTGGGCATTGACTATGCTTATGGGCATCATAAATAAACCCTCCATTCGCTCCTACTGGAGCAGTAGTCCCATCTGCTCTACCCCCATTTTCTCTCAGAGTATGTCGAGGAAGAGGTATGAAATGATTCTGCATTTCATGCACTTCAGCTACAACAGCCTGTGCCCCCCTAGGGAGCATCCCCAATTTGACAGGCTGTATAAAATCCGCCCCCTGATTACCCACTTTTCTGACAGGTTTGCAGAGGCTTATACACCTGGAAGGAATATATGTGTTGATGAATCCCTGATGAAGTATAAGGGAAGACTGGGATTCAAGCAGTATATTCCTTCCAAGTGCTCCAGTTATGGGGTAAATGTGTATAAGCTCTGTGAGAGCGAGACTGGGTATACTCAAGCCTTCCGGGTGTATGAGGGAAAGGATAGCCACTTTGACCCTCCAGGTTGCCCAGAACATATAGGAACCACTGGAAAGTAGTGATGTCGCGAACTTAAAAATTTCGGTTCGCGAACGGCGGACTCGAACTTCCGGTATTGACTTCAATAGGCAGGCGAACTTTAAAACCTACAAGGACTCTTTCTGGCCACAATAGTGATGGAAAAGTTGTTTCAAGGGGACTAACACCTGGACTGTGGCATGCTGGAGGGGGATCCATGTCAAAACTCCCATGGAAAATAACATAGTTGATGCAGAGTCTGCTTTTAACCCATAAAGGGCCTAAATAACCTAACATTCCTAAATTGTTTGCAATAACGTGCTTTAAAACATCAGTTATGATGTCGTATCGATCAGGTAGTGTAAGGGTTACGCCCGCTTCACAGTGACAGACCAAACTCCAAGTGTAACGCACCGCAAACAACCGCAAACAGTCCATTTGCACAACCACAAGATAGATAGATTTGATAGATAGATACATAGATTACATAGCTCAATCGATGCAATATACATATGATCGATACAAATTACATAGATCAATAGATGCAATATACATTTGATGGATACGAATTACATAGATCAATAGATGCAATATCCATTTGATAGATACAAATGTTATCGATCCAAAGATGCAATATACATTTGATAGATACGAATTACATCAATCAAAAGATGTAATATACATTCTATAGATACGAATTACATCGATCAATAGATGCAATATACATTTGATAGATATGTTTTATAGTTAGATCGATTTTATAGATAAATAGATAGATTTGAAAGACATATAATTTCCCTGACAGAGTATAACAATAAGACATGCGGTCTGGGACCCGTGGTGTGTTAAGTAGTACTATTCTTAGTAGTTTACTACAACCTGTTACTCCCCCTATCGGGGGAGGTCTATATGGCCTGCATTTTTGGAACAGGGAGATGGAAGAAGATGATTGGTCTGTCCTCCTACTTCAAATTTTTCAAAAACACAAGTGGCTGTCTCAAAACAGTCCGGACACGAGATAGATAGATAGATAGATAGGATAGATATACATAGATTGATAGATCGAATCGATAGAAGATAAATAGATAGTATAATCATTAAACATGCGGTCTGGGACCCATGGTAACTAGGTTGTGTTAAGTAGTACTATTCTTAGCACTTTCAGCCCTGTAACTCCTCCTATAAGTGGAGGTCTATATGGCCTGCATGATTACCATGACAAAGTATAACAACAAGACACGCGGTCTGGGACCCATGGTAACTAGGTTGTGTTAAGTAAAACTTTTCTTAGCAGTTTAATCCCTCTTACTCCCCCTTTCGGTGGAGGTCTATATGGCCTGCATGATTACCCTGACAAAGTATAACAACAAAACATGCGGTGTGGGACCCATGGTAACTAGGTTGTGTTAAGTAGTACTATTCTTAGAACTTTAATCCCCGTTACTCCCCCAATGAAGGGAGGTCTATATGGCCTGCATGATTACCCTGACAAAGTATAATAACAAAACATGCGGTCTGGAACCCATGGTAACTAGGTTGTGTTAAGTAGTACTATTCGTCACACTTTCATCCCTGTAACTCCTCCTATCGGGGGAGGTCTATATGGCCTGAATGATTACCCTGACAAAATATAACAACAAGACATGCTGTCTGGGACCCATGGTAACTAGGTTGTGTTAAGTAAAACTTTTCTTAGCAGTTTAATCCCTCTTACTCCCCCTTTCGGTGGAGGTCTATATGGCCTTCATGATTACCCTGACAAAGTATAACAACAAAACATGCAGTGTGGGACCCATGGTAACTAGGTTGTGTTAAGTAGTACTATTCTTAGAACTGTAATCCCTGTTACTCCCCCTATCAAGGGAGGTCTATATGGCCTGCATGATTACCCTGACAAAGTATAATAACAAAACATGCGGTCATGGACCCATGGTAACTAGGTTGTGTTAAGTAGTACTATTCTTAGCACTTTAATCCCTGTTACTCCCCCTATCGGGGGAGGTCTATATGGCCTGCCTGATAATCCTGACAAAATCTAACAACAAGACATGTGGTCTGGGAACCACTGTTAATGTTAACTAGGTTGTGTTAAGTTGTACTATTCTTAGCACTTTAATCCCTGTTACTCACCCTATCAAGGGAGGTCTATATGGCCTGCATGATTAACCTGACAAAGTATAACAACAAAACATGCGTTCTGGGACCCATGGTAACTATGTTGTGTTAAGTAGTACTATTCTTAGCATTTTCATCCCTGTAACTCCCCCTATCGGGGAAGGTCTATATGGCCTGCATGATTACCCTGACAAAGTATAACAACAAAACATGCGGTCTGGGACCCATGGTGGTTCTGGTATAACTAGGTTTTCTTAAGTATTACTATTCTTCGCAGTTTAATCCTTGTGATTGGTCTGTCCTCCTACTTCAAATTTGTCAAAAACACAAGTGGCTGTCTCAAAACAGCCCGGACAGAAGATAGATAGATAGATATACATAGATTGATAGTTAGATAGAATCGATAGAAGATAAATAGATAGATTTGTTAGATATATAACTACCCTGACAAAGTATAATAATTAAACATGCTGTCTGGGACCCATGGTAACTAGGTTGTGTTAAATAAAACTTTTCTTAGCAGTTTAATCCCTCTTACTCCCCCTTTCGGTGGAGGTCTATATGGCCTTCATGATTACCCTGACAAAGTATAACAACAAAACATGCAGTGTGGGACCCATGGTAACTAGGTTGTGTTAAGTAGTACTATTCTTAGAACTGTAATCCCTGTTACTCCCCCTTTCAAGGGAGGTCTATATGGCCTGCATGATTACCCTGACAAAGTATAATAACAAAACATGCGGTCATGGACCCATGGTAACTTGGTTGTGTTAAGTAGTACTATTCTTAGCACTTTAATCCCTGTTACTCCCCCTATCGGGGGAGGTCTATATGGCGTGCCTGATTATCCTGCCAAAATATAACAAGACATGCGGTCTGGGAACCACTGTTAACTAGGTTGTGTTAAGTTGTACTATTCTTAGCACTTTAATCCCTGTTACTCCCCCTATCGGGGGAGGTCTATATGGCCTGCCTGATTATCCTGACAAAATCTAACAACAAGACATGCGGTCTGGGAACCACTGTTAATGTTAACTAGGTTGTGTTAAGTTCTACTATTCTTAGCACTTTAATCCCTGTTACTCCCCCTATCAGGGGAGGTCTATATGGCCTGCCTGATAATCCTGACAAAATCTAACAACAAGACATGTGGTCTGGGAACCACTGTTAATGTTAACTAGGTTGTGTTAAATTGTACTATTCTTAGCACTTTAATCCCTGTTATTCCCCCTATGGGGGGAGGTCTATATGGCGTGCCTGATTATCTTGGCAAAATATAACAACAAGACATGCGGTCTGGGAACCACTGTTAACTAGGTTGTGTTAAATTGTACTATTCTTAGCACTTTAATCCCTGTTACTCCCCCTATCGGGGGAGGTCTATATGGCCTGCCTGATTATCCTGACAAAATCTAACAACAAGACATGCGGTCTGGGAACCACTGTTAATGTTAACTAGGTTGTGTTAAGTTGTACTATTCTTAGCACTTTAATCCCTGTTACTCACCCTATCAAGGGAGGTCTATATGGCCTGCATGATTAACCTGACAAAGTATAACAACAAAACATGCGTTCTGGGACCCATGGTAACTATGTTGTGTTAAGTAGTACTATTCTTAGCATTTTCATCCCTGTAACTCCCCCTATCGGGGAAGGTCTATATGGCCTGCATGATTACCCTGACAAAGTATAACAACAAAACATGCGGTCTGGGACCCATGGTGGTTCTGGTATAACTAGGTTTTCTTAAGTATTACTATTCTTCGCAGTTTAATCCTTGTGATTGGTCTGTCCTCCTACTTCAAATTTGTCAAAAACACAAGTGGCTGTCTCAAAACAGTCCGGACAGAAGATAGATAGATATACATAGATTGATAGTTAGATAGAATCGATAGAAGATAAATAGATAGATTTGTTAGATATATAACTACCCTGACAAAGTATAATAATTAAACATGCTGTCTGGGACCCATGGTAACTAGGTTGTGTTAAATAAAACTTTTCTTAGCAGTTTAATCCCTCTTACTCCCCCTTTCGGTGGAGGTCTATATGGCCTTCATGATTACCCTGACAAAGAATAACAACAAAACATGCAGTGTGGGACCCATGGTAACTAGGTTGTGTTAAGTAGTACTATTCTTAGAACTGTAATCCCTGTTACTCCCCCTATCAAGGGAGGTCTATATGGCCTGCATGATTACCCTGACAAAGTATAATAACAAAACATGCGGTCATGGACCCATGGTAACTAGGTTGTGTTAAATAAAACTTTTCTTAGCAGTTTAATCCCTCTTACTCCCCCTTTCGGTGGAGGTCTATATGGCCTTCATGATTACCCTGACAAAGTATAACAACAAAACATGCAGTGTGGGACCCATGGTAACTAGGTTGTGTTAAGTAGTACTATTCTTAGAACTGTAATCCCTGTTACTCCCCCTTTCAAGGGAGGTCTATATGGCCTGCATGATTACCCTGACAAAGTATAATAACAAAACATGCGGTCATGGACCCATGGTAACTTGGTTGTGTTAAGTAGTACTATTCTTAGCACTTTAATCCCTGTTACTCCCCCTATCGGGGGAGGTCTATATGGCGTGCCTGATTATCCTGCCAAAATATAACAAGACATGTGGTCTGGGAACCACTGTTAATGTTAACTAGGTTGTGTTAAATTGTACTATTCTTAGCACTTTAATCCCTGTTATTCCCCCTATGGGGGGAGGTCTATATGGCGTGCCTGATTATCCTGGCAAAATATAACAACAAGACATGCGGTCTGGGAACCACTGTTAACTAGGTTGTGTTAAATTGTACTATTCTTAGCACTTTAATCCCTGTTACTCCCCCTATCAAGGGAGGTCTATATGGCCTGCATGATTACCCTGACAAAGTATAATAACAAAACATGCGGTCATGGACCCATGGTAACTAGGTTGTGTTAAGTAGTACTATTCTTAGAACTGTAATCCCTGTTACTCCCCCTATCAAGGGAGGTCTATATGGCCTGCATGATTACCCTGACAAAGTATAATAACAAAACATGCGGTCATGGACCCATGGTAACTAGGTTGTGTTAAGTAGTACTATTCTTAGCACTTTAATCCCTGTTACTCCCCCTATCGGGGGAGGTCTATATGGCCTGCCTGATAATCCTGACAAAATCTAACAACAAGACATGTGGTCTGGGAACCACTGTTAATGTTAACTAGGTTGTGTTAAGTTGTACTATTCTTAGCACTTTAATCCCTGTTACTCACCCTATCAAGGGAGGTCTATATGGCCTGCATGATTAACCTGACAAAGTATAACAACAAAACATGCGTTCTGGGACCCATGGTAACTATGTTGTGTTAAGTAGTACTATTCTTAGCATTTTCATCCCTGTAACTCCCCCTATCGGGGAAGGTCTATATGGCCTGCATGATTACCCTGACAAAGTATAACAACAAAACATGTGGTCTGGGACCCATGGTGGTTCTGGTATAACTAGGTTTTCTTAAGTATTACTATTCTTCGCAGTTTAATCCTTGTGATTGGTCTGTCCTCCTACTTCAAATTTGTCAAAAACACAAGTGGCTGTCTCAAAACAGCCCGGACAGAAGATAGATAGATAGATATACATAGATTGATAGTTAGATAGAATCGATAGAAGATAAATAGATAGATTTGTTAGATATATAACTACCCTGACAAAGTATAATAATTAAACATGCTGTCTGGGACCCATGGTAACTAGGTTGTGTTAAATAAAACTTTTCTTAGCAGTTTAATCCCTCTTACTCCCCCTTTCGGTGGAGGTCTATATGGCCTTCATGATTACCCTGACAAAGTATAACAACAAAACATGCAGTGTGGGACCCATGGTAACTAGGTTGTGTTAAGTAGTACTATTCTTAGAACTGTAATCCCTGTTACTCCCCCTTTCAAGGGAGGTCTATATGGCCTGCATGATTACCCTGACAAAGTATAATAACAAAACATGCGGTCATGGACCCATGGTAACTTGGTTGTGTTAAGTAGTACTATTCTTAGCACTTTAATCCCTGTTACTCCCCCTATCGGGGGAGGTCTATATGGCGTGCCTGATTATCCTGCCAAAATATAACAAGACATGCGGTCTGGGAACCACTGTTAACTAGGTTGTGTTAAGTTGTACTATTCTTAGCACTTTAATCCCTGTTACTCCCCCTATCGGGGGAGGTCTATATGGCCTGCCTGATTATCCTGACAAAATCTAACAACAAGACATGCGGTCTGGGAACCACTGTTAATGTTAACTAGGTTGTGTTAAGTTCTACTATTCTTAGCACTTTAATCCCTGTTACTCCCCCTATCAGGGGAGGTCTATATGGCCTGCCTGATAATCCTGACAAAATCTAACAACAAGACATGTGGTCTGGGAACCACTGTTAATGTTAACTAGGTTGTGTTAAATTGTACTATTCTTAGCACTTTAATCCCTGTTATTCCCCCTATGGGGGGAGGTCTATATGGCGTGCCTGATTATCTTGGCAAAATATAACAACAAGACATGCGGTCTGGGAACCACTGTTAACTAGGTTGTGTTAAATTGTACTATTCTTAGCACTTTAATCCCTGTTACTCCCCCTATCGGGGGAGGTCTATATGGCCTGCCTGATTATCCTGACAAAATCTAACAACAAGACATGCGGTCTGGGAACCACTGTTAATGTTAACTAGGTTGTGTTAAGTTGTACTATTCTTAGCACTTTAATCCCTGTTACTCACCCTATCAAGGGAGGTCTATATGGCCTGCATGATTAACCTGACAAAGTATAACAACAAAACATGCGTTCTGGGACCCATGGTAACTATGTTGTGTTAAGTAGTACTATTCTTAGCATTTTCATCCCTGTAACTCCCCCTATCGGGGAAGGTCTATATGGCCTGCATGATTACCCTGACAAAGTATAACAACAAAACATGCGGTCTGGGACCCATGGTGGTTCTGGTATAACTAGGTTTTCTTAAGTATTACTATTCTTCGCAGTTTAATCCTTGTGATTGGTCTGTCCTCCTACTTCAAATTTGTCAAAAACACAAGTGGCTGTCTCAAAACAGTCCGGACAGAAGATAGATAGATATACATAGATTGATAGTTAGATAGAATCGATAGAAGATAAATAGATAGATTTGTTAGATATATAACTACCCTGACAAAGTATAATAATTAAACATGCTGTCTGGGACCCATGGTAACTAGGTTGTGTTAAATAAAACTTTTCTTAGCAGTTTAATCCCTCTTACTCCCCCTTTCGGTGGAGGTCTATATGGCCTTCATGATTACCCTGACAAAGAATAACAACAAAACATGCAGTGTGGGACCCATGGTAACTAGGTTGTGTTAAGTAGTACTATTCTTAGAACTGTAATCCCTGTTACTCCCCCTATCAAGGGAGGTCTATATGGCCTGCATGATTACCCTGACAAAGTATAATAACAAAACATGCGGTCATGGACCCATGGTAACTAGGTTGTGTTAAATAAAACTTTTCTTAGCAGTTTAATCCCTCTTACTCCCCCTTTCGGTGGAGGTCTATATGGCCTTCATGATTACCCTGACAAAGTATAACAACAAAACATGCAGTGTGGGACCCATGGTAACTAGGTTGTGTTAAGTAGTACTATTCTTAGAACTGTAATCCCTGTTACTCCCCCTTTCAAGGGAGGTCTATATGGCCTGCATGATTACCCTGACAAAGTATAATAACAAAACATGCGGTCATGGACCCATGGTAACTTGGTTGTGTTAAGTAGTACTATTCTTAGCACTTTAATCCCTGTTACTCCCCCTATCGGGGGAGGTCTATATGGCGTGCCTGATTATCCTGCCAAAATATAACAAGACATGTGGTCTGGGAACCACTGTTAATGTTAACTAGGTTGTGTTAAATTGTACTATTCTTAGCACTTTAATCCCTGTTATTCCCCCTATGGGGGGAGGTCTATATGGCGTGCCTGATTATCCTGGCAAAATATAACAACAAGACATGCGGTCTGGGAACCACTGTTAACTAGGTTGTGTTAAATTGTACTATTCTTAGCACTTTAATCCCTGTTACTCCCCCTATCGGGGGAGGTCTATATGGCCTGCCTGATTATCCTGACAAAATCTAACAACAAGACATGCGGTCTGGGAACCACTGTTAATGTTAACTAGGTTGTGTTAAGTTGTACTATTCTTAGCACTTTAATCCCTGTTACTCGCCCTATCAAGGGAGGTCTATATGGCCTGCATGATTAACCTGACAAAGTATAACAACAAAACATGCGTTCTGGGACCCATGGTAACTATGTTGTGTTAAGTAGTACTATTCTTAGCATTTTCATCCCTGTAACTCCCCCTATCGGGGAAGGTCTATATGGCCTGCATGATTACCCTGACAAAGTATAACAACAAAACATGCGGTCTGGGACCCATGGTGGTTCTGGTATAACTAGGTTTTCTTAAGTATTACTATTCTTCGCAGTTTAATCCTTGTGATTGGTCTGTCCTCCTACTTCAAATTTGTCAAAAACACAAGTGGCTGTCTCAAAACAGTCCGGACAGAAGATAGATAGATATACATAGATTGATAGTTAGATAGAATCGATAGAAGATAAATAGATAGATTTGTTAGATATATAACTACCCTGACAAAGTATAATAATTAAACATGCTGTCTGGGACCCATGGTAACTAGGTTGTGTTAAATAAAACTTTTCTTAGCAGTTTAATCCCTCTTACTCCCCCTTTCGGTGGAGGTCTATATGGCCTTCATGATTACCCTGACAAAGAATAACAACAAAACATGCAGTGTGGGACCCATGGTAACTAGGTTGTGTTAAGTAGTACTATTCTTAGAACTGTAATCCCTGTTACTCCCCCTATCAAGGGAGGTCTATATGGCCTGCATGATTACCCTGACAAAGTATAATAACAAAACATGCGGTCATGGACCCATGGTAACTAGGTTGTGTTAAATAAAACTTTTCTTAGCAGTTTAATCCCTCTTACTCCCCCTTTCGGTGGAGGTCTATATGGCCTTCATGATTACCCTGACAAAGTATAACAACAAAACATGCAGTGTGGGACCCATGGTAACTAGGTTGTGTTAAGTAGTACTATTCTTAGAACTGTAATCCCTGTTACTCCCCCTTTCAAGGGAGGTCTATATGGCCTGCATGATTACCCTGACAAAGTATAATAACAAAACATGCGGTCATGGACCCATGGTAACTTGGTTGTGTTAAGTAGTACTATTCTTAGCACTTTAATCCCTGTTACTCCCCCTATCGGGGGAGGTCTATATGGCGTGCCTGATTATCCTGCCAAAATATAACAAGACATGCGGTCTGGGAACCACTGTTAACTAGGTTGTGTTAAGTTGTACTATTCTTAGCACTTTAATCCCTGTTACTCCCCCTATCGGGGGAGGTCTATATGGCCTGCCTGATTATCCTGACAAAATCTAACAACAAGACATGCGGTCTGGGAACCACTGTTAATGTTAACTAGGTTGTGTTAAGTTCTACTATTCTTAGCACTTTAATCCCTGTTACTCCCCCTATCGGGGGAGGTCTATATGGCCTGCCTGATAATCCTGACAAAATCTAACAACAAGACATGTGGTCTGGGAACCACTGTTAATGTTAACTAGGTTGTGTTAAATTGTACTATTCTTAGCACTTTAATCCCTGTTATTCCCCCTATGGGGGGAGGTCTATATGGCGTGCCTGATTATCCTGGCAAAATATAACAACAAGACATGCGGTCTGGGAACCACTGTTAACTAGGTTGTGTTAAATTGTACTATTCTTAGCACTTTAATCCCTGTTACTCACCCTATCAAGGGAGGTCTATATGGCCTGCATGATTAACCTGACAAAATCTAACAACAAGACATGTGGTCTGGGAACCACTGTTAATGTTAACTAGGTTGTGTTAAATTGTACTATTCTTAGCACTTTAATCCCTGTTATTCCCCCTATGGGGGGAGGTCTATATGGCGTGCCTGATTATCCTGGCAAAATATAACAACAAGACATGCGGTCTGGGAACCACTGTTAACTAGGTTGTGTTAAATTGTACTATTCTTAGCACTTTAATCCCTGTTACTCCCCCTATCGGGGGAGGTCTATATGGCCTGCCTGATTATCCTGACAAAATCTAACAACAAGACATGCGGTCTAGGAACCACTGTTAATGTTAACTAGGTTGTGTTAAGTTGTACTATTCTTAGCACTTTAATCCCTGTTACTCACCCTATCAAGGGAGGTCTATATGGCCTGCATGATTAACCTGACAAAGTATAACAACAAAACATGCGTTCTGGGACCCATGGTAACTATGTTGTGTTAAGTAGTACTATTCTTAGCATTTTCATCCCTGTAACTCCCCCTATTGGGGAAGGTCTATATGGCCTGCATGATTACCCTGACAAAGTATAACAACAAAACATGCGGTCTGGGACCCATGGTGGTTCTGGTATAACTAGGTTTTCTTAAGTATTACTATTCTTCGCAGTTTAATCCTTGTGATTGGTCTGTCCTCCTACTTCAAATTTGTCAAAAACACAAGTGGCTGTCTCAAAACAGTCCGGACAGAAGATAGATAGATATACATAGATTGATAGTTAGATAGAATCGATAGAAGATAAATAGATAGATTTGTTAGATATATAACTACCCTGACAAAGTATAATAATTAAACATGCTGTCTGGGACCCATGGTAACTAGGTTGTGTTAAATAAAACTTTTCTTAGCAGTTTAATCCCTCTTACTCCCCCTTTCGGTGGAGGTCTATATGGCCTTCATGATTACCCTGACAAAGTATAACAACAAAACATGCAGTGTGGGACCCATGGTAACTAGGTTGTGTTAAGTAGTACTATTCTTAGAACTGTAATCCCTGTTACTCCCCCTATCAAGGGAGGTCTATATGGCCTGCATGATTACCCTGACAAAGTATAATAACAAAACATGCGGTCATGGACCCATGGTAACTAGGTTGTGTTAAATAAAACTTTTCTTAGCAGTTTAATCCCTCTTACTCCCCCTTTCGGTGGAGGTCTATATGGCCTTCATGATTACCCTGACAAAGTATAACAACAAAACATGCAGTGTGGGACCCATGGTAACTAGGTTGTGTTAAGTAGTACTATTCTTAGAACTGTAATCCCTGTTACTCCCCCTATCAAGGGAGGTCTATATGGCCTGCATGATTACCCTGACAAAGTATAATAACAAAACATGCGGTCATGGACCCATGGTAACTAGGTTGTGTTAAGTGGTACTATTCTTAGCACTTTAATCCCTGTTACTCCCCCTATCGGGGGAGGTCTATATGGCGTGCCTGATTATCCTGCCAAAATATAACAAGACATGCGGTCTGGGAACCACTGTTAACTAGGTTGTGTTAAGTTGTACTATTCTTAGCACTTTAATCCCTGTTACTCCCCCTATCGGGGGAGGTCTATATGGCCTGCCTGATTATCCTGACAAAATCTAACAACAAGACATGCGGTCTGGGAACCACTGTTAATGTTAACTAGGTTGTGTTAAGTTCTACTATTCTTAGCACTTTAATCCCTGTTACTCCCCCTATCGGGGGAGGTCTATATGGCCTGCCTGATAATCCTGACAAAATCTAACAACAAGACATGTGGTCTGGGAATCACTGTTAATGTTAACTAGGTTGTGTTAAATTGTACTATTCTTAGCACTTTAATCCCTGTTACTCCCCCTATCGGGGGAGGTCTATATGGCCTGCCTGATTATCCTGACAAAATCTAACAATAAGACATGCGGTCTGGGAACCACTGTTAATGTTAACTAGGTTGTGTTAAGTTCTACTATTCTTAGCACTTTAATCCCTGTTACTCCCCCTATCGGGGGAGGTCTATATGGCCTGCCTGATTATCCTGACAAAATCTAACAACAAGACATGCGGTCTGGGAACCACTGTTAATGTTAACTAGGTTGTGTTAAGTTCTACTATTCTTAGCACTTTAATCCCTGTTACTCCCCCTATCGGGGGAGGTCTATATGGCGTGCCTGATTATCCTGCCAAAATATAACAAGACATGCGGTCTGGGAACCACTGTTAACTAGGTTGTGTTAAATTGTACTATTCTTAGCACTTTAATCCCTGTTACTCCCCCTATCGGGGGAGGTCTATATGGCCTGCCTGATTATCCTGACAAAATCTAACAACAAGACATGCGGTCTGGGAACCACTGTTAATGTTAACTAGGTTGTGTTAAATTCTACTATTCTTAGCACTTTAATCCCTGTTACTCCCCCTATCGGGGGAGGTCTATATGGCCTGCCTGATAATCCTGACAAAATCTAACAACAAGACATGTGGTCTGGGAACCACTGTTAATGTTAACTAGGTTGTGTTAAATTGTACTATTCTTAGCACTTTAATCCCTGTTATTCCCCCTATGGGGGGAGGTCTATATGGCGTGCCTGATTATCCTGGCAAAATATAACAACAAGACATGCGGTCTGGGAACCACTGTTAACTAGGTTGTGTTAAATTGTACTATTCTTAGCACTTTAATCCCTGTTACTCCCCCTATCGGGGGAGGTCTATATGGCCTGCCTGATTATCCTGACAAAATCTAACAACAAGACATGCGGTCTGGGAACCACTGTTAATGTTAACTAGGTTGTGTTAAGTTGTACTATTCTTAGCACTTTAATCCCTGTTACTCACCCTATCAAGGGAGGTCTATATGGCCTGCATGATTAACCTGACAAAGTATAACAACAAAACATGCGTTCTGGGACCCATGGTAACTATGTTGTGTTAAGTAGTACTATTCTTAGCATTTTCATCCCTGTAACTCCCCCTATCGGGGAAGGTCTATATGGCCTGCATGATTACCCTGACAAAGTATAACAACAAAACATGCGGTCTGGGACCCATGGTGGTTCTGGTATAACTAGGTTTTCTTAAGTATTACTATTCTTCGCAGTTTAATCCTTGTGATTGGTCTGTCCTCCTACTTCAAATTTGTCAAAAACACAAGTGGCTGTCTCAAAACAGTCCAGACAGAAGATAGATAGATAGATATACATAGATTGATAGTTAGATAGAATCGATAGAAGATAAATAGATAGATTTGTTAGATATATAACTACCCTGACAAAGTATAATAATTAAACATGCTGTCTGGGACCCATGGTAACTAGGTTGTGTTAAATAAAACTTTTCTTAGCAGTTTAATCCCTCTTACTCCCCCTTTCGGTGGAGGTCTATATGGCCTTCATGATTACCCTGACAAAGTATAACAACAAAACATGCAGTGTGGGACCCATGGTAACTAGGTTGTGTTAAGTAGTACTATTCTTAGAACTGTAATCCCTGTTACTCCCCCTATCAAGGGAGGTCTATATGGCCTGCATGATTACCCTGACAAAGTATAATAACAAAACATGCGGTCATGGACCCATGGTAACTAGGTTGTGTTAAATAAAACTTTTCTTAGCAGTTTAATCCCTCTTACTCCCCCTTTCGGTGGAGGTCTATATGGCCTTCATGATTACCCTGACAAAGTATAACAACAAAACATGCAGTGTGGGACCCATGGTAACTAGGTTGTGTTAAGTAGTACTATTCTTAGAACTGTAATCCCTGTTACTCCCCCTATCAAGGGAGGTCTATATGGCCTGCATGATTACCCTGACAAAGTATAATAACAAAACATGCGGTCATGGACCCATGGTAACTAGGTTGTGTTAAGTGGTACTATTCTTAGCACTTTAATCCCTGTTACTCCCCCTATCGGGGGAGGTCTATATGGCGTGCCTGATTATCCTGCCAAAATATAACAAGACATGCGGTCTGGGAACCACTGTTAACTAGGTTGTGTTAAGTTGTACTATTCTTAGCACTTTAATCCCTGTTACTCCCCCTATCGGGGGAGGTCTATATGGCCTGCCTGATTATCCTGACAAAATCTAACAACAAGACATGCGGTCTGGGAACCACTGTTAATGTTAACTAGGTTGTGTTAAGTTCTACTATTCTTAGCACTTTAATCCCTGTTACTCCCCCTATCGGGGGAGGTCTATATGGCCTGCCTGATAATCCTGACAAAATCTAACAACAAGACATGTGGTCTGGGAATCACTGTTAATGTTAACTAGGTTGTGTTAAGTTGTACTATTCTTAGCACTTTAATCCCTGTTACTCCCCCTATCGGGGGAGGTCTATATGGCCTGCCTGATTATCCTGACAAAATCTAACAATAAGACATGCGGTCTGGGAACCACTGTTAATGTTAACTAGGTTGTGTTAAGTTCTACTATTCTTAGCACTTTAATCCCTGTTACTCCCCCTATCGGGGGAGGTCTATATGGCCTGCCTGATTATCCTGACAAAATCTAACAACAAGACATGCGGTCTGGGAACCACTGTTAATGTTAACTAGGTTGTGTTAAATTCTACTATTCTTAGCACTTTAATCCCTGTTACTCCCCCTATCGGGGGAGGTCTATATGGCCTGCCTGATAATCCTGACAAAATCTAACAACAAGACATGTGGTCTGGGAACCACTGTTAATGTTAACTAGGTTGTGTTAAGTTGTACTATTCTTAGCACTTTAATCCCTGTTATTCCCCCTATGGGGGAGGTCTATATGGCGTGCCTGATTATCCTGGCAAAATATAACAACAAGACATGCGGTCTGGGAACCACTGTTAACTAGGTTGTGTTAAATTGTACTATTCTTAGCACTTTAATCCCTGTTACTCCCCCTATCGGGGGAGGTCTATATGGCCTGCCTGATTATCCTGACAAAATCTAACAACAAGACATGCGGTCTGGGAACCACTGTTAATGTTAACTAGGTTGTGTTAAGTTGTACTATTCTTAGCACTTTAATCCCTGTTACTCACCCTATCAAGGGAGGTCTATATGGCCTGCATGATTAACCTGACAAAGTATAACAACAAAACATGCGTTCTGGGACCCATGGTAACTATGTTGTGTTAAGTAGTACTATTCTTAGCATTTTCATCCCTGTAACTCCCCTATCGGGGAAGGTCTATATGGCCTGCATGATTACCCTGACAAAGTATAACAACAAAACATGCGGTCTGGGACCCATGGTGGTTCTGGTATAACTAGGTTTTCTTAAGTATTACTATTCTTCGCAGTTTAATCCTTGTGATTGGTCTGTCCTCCTACTTCAAATTTGTCAAAAACACAAGTGGCTGTCTCAAAACAGTCCAGACAGAAGATAGATAGATAGATATACATAGATTGATAGTTAGATAGAATCGATAGAAGATAAATAGATAGATTTGTTAGATATATAACTACCCTGACAAAGTATAATAATTAAACATGCTGTCTGGGACCCATGGTAACTAGGTTGTGTTAAATAAAACTTTTCTTAGCAGTTTAATCCCTCTTACTCCCCCTTTCGGTGGAGGTCTATATGGCCTTCATGATTACCCTGACAAAGTATAACAACAAAACATGCAGTGTGGGACCCATGGTAACTAGGTTGTGTTAAGTAGTACTATTCTTAGAACTGTAATCCCTGTTACTCCCCCTATCAAGGGAGGTCTATATGGCCTGCATGATTACCCTGACAAAGTATAATAACAAAACATGCGGTCATGGACCCATGGTAACTAGGTTGTGTTAAATAAAACTTTTCTTAGCAGTTTAATCCCTCTTACTCCCCCTTTCGGTGGAGGTCTATATGGCCTTCATGATTACCCTGACAAAGTATAACAACAAAACATGCAGTGTGGGACCCATGGTAACTAGGTTGTGTTAAGTAGTACTATTCTTAGAACTGTAATCCCTGTTACTCCCCCTATCAAGGGAGGTCTATATGGCCTGCATGATTACCCTGACAAAGTATAATAACAAAACATGCGGTCATGGACCCATGGTAACTAGGTTGTGTTAAGTGGTACTATTCTTAGCACTTTAATTCCTGTTACTCCCCCTATCGGGGGAGGTCTATATGGCGTGCCTGATTATCCTGCCAAAATATAACAAGACATGCGGTCATGGACCCATGGTAACTAGGTTGTGTTATGTTGTACTATTCTTAGCACTTTAATCCCTGTTATTCCCCCTATGGGTGGAGGTCTATATGGCGTGCCTGATTATCCTGGCAAAATATAACAACAAGACATGCGGTCTGGGAACCACTGTTAACTAGGTTGTGTTAAATTGTACTATTCTTAGCACTTTAATCCCTGTTATTCCCCCTATCGGGGGAGGTCTATATGGCCTGCCTGATTATCCTGACAAAATCTAACAACAAGACATGCGGTCTGGGAACCACTGTTAATGTTAACTAGGTTGTGTTAAGTTGTACTATTCTTAGCACTTTAATCCCTGTTACTCACCCTATCAAGGGAGGTCTATATGGCCTGCATGATTAACCTGACAAAGTATAACAACAAAACATGCGTTCTGGGACCCATGGTAACTATGTTGTGTTAAGTAGTACTATTCTTAGCATTTTCATCCCTGTAACTCCCCCTATCGGGGAAGGTCTATATGGCCTGCATGATAACCCTGACAAAGTATAACAACAAAACATGCGGTCTGGGACCCATGGTGGTTCTGGTATAACTAGGTTTTCTTAAGTATTACTATTCTTCGCAGTTTAATCCTTGTGATTGGTCTGTCCTCCTACTTCAAATTTGTCAAAAACACAAGTGGCTGTCTCAAAACAGTCCGGACAGAAGATAGATAGATATACATAGATTGATAGTTAGATAGAATCGATAGAAGATAAATAGATAGATTTGTTAGATATATAACTACCCTGACAAAGTATAATAATTAAACATGCTGTCTGGGACCCATGGTAACTAGGTTGTGTTAAATAAAACTTTTCTTAGCAGTTTAATCCCTCTTACTCCCCCTTTCGGTGGAGGTCTATATGGCCTTCATGATTACCCTGACAAAGTATAACAACAAAACATGCAGTGTGGGACCCTGTGTTACGTAGTACTATTCTTAGAACTGCAATCCCTGTTACTCCCCCTATCAAGGGAGGTCTATATGGCCTGCATGATTACCCTGACAAAGTATAATAACAAAACATGTGGTCATGGACCCATGGTAACTAGGTTGTGTTAAATAAAACTTTTCTTAGCAGTTTAATCCCTCTTACTCCCCCTTTCGGTGGAGGTCTATATGGCCTTCATGATTACCCTAACAAAGTATAACAACAAAACATGCAGTGTGGGACCCATGGTAACTAGGTTGTGTTAAGTAGTACTATTCTTAGAACTGTAATCCCTGTTACTCCCCCTATCAAGGGAGGTCTATATGGCCTGCATGATTACCCTGGCAAAGTATAATAACAAAACATGCGGTCATGGACCCATGGTAACTAGGTTGTGTTAAGTGGTACTATTCTTAGCACTTTAATCCCTGTTACTCCCCCTATCGGGGGAGGTCTATATGGCCTGCCTGATTATCCTGACAAAATCTAACAACAAGACATGCGGTCTGGGAACCACTGTTAATGTTAACTAGGTTGTGTTAAGTTGTACTATTCTTAGCACTTTAATCCCTGTTACTCACCCTATCAAGGGAGGTCTATATGGCCTGCATGATTAACCTGACAAAGTATAACAACAAAAAATGCGTTCTGGGACCCATGGTAACTATGTTGTGTAAAGTAGTACTATTCTTAGCATTTTCATCCCTGTAACTCCCCCTATCGGGGAAGGTCTATATGGCCTGCATGATTACCCTGACAAAGTATAACAACAAAACATGCGGTCTGGGACCCATGGTGGTTCTGGTATAACTAGGTTTTCTTAAGTATTACTATTCTTCGCAGTTTAATCCTTGTGATTGGTCTGTCCTCCTACTTCAAATTTGTCAAAAACACAAGTGGCTGTCTCAAAACAGTCCGGACAGAAGATAGATAGATATACATAGATTGATAGTTAGATAGAATCGATAGAAGATAAATAGATAGATTTGTTAGATATATAACTACCCTGACAAAGTATAATAATTAAACATGCTGTCTGGGACCCATGGTAACTAGGTTGTGTTAAATAAAACTTTTCTTAGCAGTTTAATCCCTCTTACTCCCCCTTTCGGTGGAGGTCTATATGGCCTTCATGATTACCCTGACAAAGTATAACAACAAAACATGCTGTGTGGGACCCATGGTAACTAGGTTGTGTTAAGTAGTACTATTCTTAGAACTGTAATCCCTGTTACTCCCCCTATCAAGGGAGGTCTATATGGCCTGCATGATTACCCTGACAAAGTATAATAACAAAACATGCGGTCATGGACCCATGGTAACTAGGTTATGTTAAGTGGTACTATTCTTAGCACTTTAATCCCTGTTACTCCCCCTATCGGGGGAGGTCTATATGGCGTGCCTGATTATCCTGCCAAAATATAACAAGACATGCGGTCTGGGAACCACTGTTAACTAGGTTGTGTTAAGTTGTACTATTCTTAGCACTTTAATCCCTGTTACTCCCCCTATCGGGGGAGGTCTATATGGCCTGCCTGATTATCCTGACAAAATCTAACAATAAGACATGCGGTCTGGGAACCACTGTTAATGTTAACTAGGTTGTGTTAAATTCTACTATTCTTAGCACTTTAATCCCTGTTACTCCCCCTATCGGGGGAGGTCTATATGGCCTGCCTGATTATCCTGACAAAATCTAACAACAAGACATGCGGTCTGGGAACCACTGTTAATGTTAACTAGGTTGTGTTAAGTTCTACTATTCTTAGCACTTTAATCCCTGTTACTCCCCCTATCGGGGGAGGTCTATATGGCCTGCCTGATAATCCTGACAAAATCTAACAACAAGACATGTGGTCTGGGAACCACTGTTAATGTTAACTAGGTTGTGTTAAGTTCTACTATTCTTAGCACTTTAATCCCTGTTACTCCCCCTATCGGGGGAGGTCTATATGGCCTGCTGTGATTATCCTGACAAAATCTAACAACAAGACATGCGGTCTGGGAACCACTGTTAATGTTAACTAGGTTGTGTTAAGTTCTACTATTCTTAGCACTTTAATCCCTGTTACTCCCCCTATCGGGGGAGGTCTATATGGCGTGCCTGATTATCCTGCCAAAATATAACAAGACATGCGGTCTGGGAACCACTGTTAACTAGGTTGTGTTAAATTGTACTATTCTTAGCACTTTAATCCCTGTTACTCCCCCTATCAGGGGAGGTCTATATGGCCTGCCTGATTATCCTGACAAAATCTAACAATAAGACATGCGGTCTAGGAACCACTGTTAATGTTAACTAGGTTGTGTTAAGTTCTACTATTCTTAGCACTTTAATCCCTGTTACTCCCCCTATCGGGGGAGGTCTATATGGCCTGCCTGATTATCCTGACAAAATCTAACAACAAGACATGCGGTCTGGGAACCACTGTTAATGTTAACTAGGTTGTGTTAAGTTCTACTATTCTTAGCACTTTAATCCCTGTTACTCACCCTATCAAGGGAGGTCTATATGGCCTGCATGATTAACCTGACAAAGTATAACAACAAAACATGCGTTCTGGGACCCATGGTAACTATGTTGTGTTAAGTAGTACTATTCTTAGCATTTTCATCCCTGTAACTCCCCCTATCGGGGAAGGTCTATATGGCCTGCATGATTACCCTGACAAAGTATAACAACAAAACATGCGGTCTGGGACCCATGGTGGTTCTGGTATAACTAGGTTTTCTTAAGTATTACTATTCTTCGCAGTTTAATCCTTGTGATTGGTCTGTCCTCCTACTTCAAATTTGTCAAAAACACAAGTGGCTGTCTCAAAACAGTCCAGACAGAAGATAGATAGATAGATATACATAGATTGATAGTTAGATAGAATCGATAGAAGATAAATAGATAGATTTGTTAGATATATAACTACCCTGACAAAGTATAATAATTAAACATGCTGTCTGGGACCCATGGTAACTAGGTTGTGTTAAATAAAACTTTTCTTAGCAGTTTAATCCCTCTTACTCCCCCTTTCGGTGGAGGTCTATATGGCCTTCATGATTACCCTGACAAAGTATAACAACAAAACATGCAGTGTGGGACCCATGGTAACTAGGTTGTGTTAAGTAGTACTATTCTTAGAACTGTAATCCCTGTTACTCCCCCTATCAAGGGAGGTCTATATGGCCTGCATGATTACCCTGACAAAGTATAATAACAAAACATGCGGTCATGGACCCATGGTAACTAGGTTGTGTTAAATAAAACTTTTCTTAGCAGTTTAATCCCTCTTACTCCCCCTTTCGGTGGAGGTCTATATGGCCTTCATGATTACCCTGACAAAGTATAACAACAAAACATGCAGTGTGGGACCCATGGTAACTAGGTTGTGTTAAGTAGTACTATTCTTAGAACTGTAATCCCTGTTACTCCCCCTATCAAGGGAGGTCTATATGGCCTGCATGATTACCCTGACAAAGTATAACAACAAAACATGCGGTCTGGGACCCATGGTGGTTCTGGTATAACTAGGTTTTCTTAAGTATTACTATTCTTCGCAGTTTAATCCTTGTGATTGGTCTGTCCTCCTACTTCAAATTTGTCAAAAACACAAGTGGCTGTCTCAAAACAGTCCGGACAGAAGATAGATAGATATACATAGATTGATAGTTAGATAGAATCGATAGAAGATAAATAGATAGATTTGTTAGATATATAACTACCCTGACAAAGTATAATAATTAAACATGCTGTCTGGGACCCATGGTAACTAGGTTGTGTTAAATAAAACTTTTCTTAGCAGTTTAATCCCTCTTACTCCCCCTTTCGGTGGAGGTCTATATGGCCTTCATGATTACCCTGACAAAGTATAACAACAAAACATGCAGTGTGGGACCCATGGTAACTAGGTTGTGTTAAGTAGTACTATTCTTAGAACTGTAATCCCTGTTACTCCCCCTATCAAGGGAGGTCTATATGGCCTGCATGATTACCCTGACAAAGTATAATAACAAAACATGCGGTCATGGACCCATGGTAACTAGGTTATGTTAAGTGGTACTATTCTTAGCACTTTAATCCCTGTTACTCCCCCTATCGGGGGAGGTCTATATGGCCTGCCTGATTATCCTGACAAAATATAACAAGACATGCGGTCTGGGAACCACTGTTAACTAGGTTGTGTTAAGTTGTACTATTCTTAGCACTTTAATCCCTGTTACTCCCCCTATCGGGGGAGGTCTATATGGCCTGCCTGATTATCCTGACAAAATCTAACAATAAGACATGCGGTCTAGGAACCACTGTTAATGTTAACTAGGTTGTGTTAAATTCTACTATTCTTAGCACTTTAATCCCTGTTACTCCCCCTATCGGGGGAGGTCTATATGGCCTGCCTGATTATCCTGACAAAATCTAACAACAAGACATGCGGTCTGGGAACCACTGTTAATGTTAACTAGGTTGTGTTAAGTTCTACTATTCTTAGCACTTTAATCCCTGTTACTCCCCCTATCGGGGGAGGTCTATATGGCCTGCCTGATAATCCTGACAAAATCTAACAACAAGACATGTGGTCTGGGAACCACTGTTAATGTTAACTAGGTTGTGTTAAGTTCTACTATTCTTAGCACTTTAATCCCTGTTACTCCCCCTATCGGGGGAGGTCTATATGGCCTGTTTGATTATCCTGACAAAATCTAACAATAAGACATGCGGTCTGGGAACCACTGTTAATGTTAACTAGGTTGTGTTAAGTTCTACTATTCTTAGCACTTTAATCCCTGTTACTCCCCCTATCGGGGGAGGTCTATATGGCGTGCCTGATTATCCTGCCAAAATATAACAAGACATGCGGTCTGGGAACCACTGTTAACTAGGTTGTGTTAAATTGTACTATTCTTAGCACTTTAATCCCTGTTACTCCCCCTATCAGGGGAGGTCTATATGGCCTGCCTGATTATCCTGACAAAATCTAACAATAAGACATGCGGTCTAGGAACCACTGTTAATGTTAACTAGGTTGTGTTAAGTTCTACTATTCTTAGCACTTTAATCCCTGTTACTCCCCCTATCGGGGGAGGTCTATATGGCCTGCCTGATTATCCTGACAAAATCTAACAACAAGACATGCGGTCTGGGAACCACTGTTAATGTTAACTAGGTTGTGTTAAGTTCTACTATTCTTAGCACTTTAATCCCTGTTACTCCCCCTATCGGGGGAGGTCTATATGGCCTGCCTGATAATCCTGACAAAATCTAACAACAAGACATGTGGTCTGGGAACCACTGTTAATGTTAACTAGGTTGTGTTAAGTTCTACTATTCTTAGCACTTTAATCCCTGTTACTCCCCCTATCGGGGGAGGTCTATATGGCCTGTTTGATTATCCTGACAAAATCTAACAATAAGACATGCGGTCTGGGAACCACTGTTAATGTTAACTAGGTTGTGTTAAGTTCTACTATTCTTAGCACTTTAATCCCTGTTACTCCCCCTATCGGGGGAGGTCTATATGGCCTGCCTGATTATCCTGACAAAATATAACAAGACATGCGGTCTGGGAACCACTGTTAACTAGGTTGTGTTAAATTGTACTATTCTTAGCACTTTAATCCCTGTTACTCACCCTATCAAGGGAGGTCTATATGGCCTGCATGATTAACCTGACAAAGTATAACAACAAAACATGCGTTCTGGGACCCATGGTAACTATGTTGTGTTAAGTAGTACTATTCTTAGCATTTTCATCCCTGTAACTCCCCCTATCGGGGAAGGTCTATATGGCCTGCATGATTACCCTGACAAAGTATAACAACAAAACATGCGGTCTGGGACCCATGGTGGTTCTGGTATAACTAGGTTTTCTTAAGTATTACTATTCTTCGCAGTTTAATCCTTGTGATTGGTCTGTCCTCCTACTTCAAATATGTCAAAAACACAAGTGGCTGTCTCAAAACAGTCCGGACAGAAGATAGATAGATAGATATACATAGATTGATAGTTAGATAGAATCGATAGAAGATAAATAGATAGATTTGTTAGATATATAACTACCCTGACAAAGTATAATAATTAAACATGCTGTCTGGGACCCATGGTAACTAGGTTGTGTTAAATAAAACTTTTCTTAGCAGTTTAATCCCTCTTACTCCCCCTTTCGGTGGAGGTCTATATGGCCTTCATGATTACCCTGACAAAGTATAACAACAAAACATGCAGTGTGGGACCCATGGTAACTAGGTTGTGTTAAGTAGTACTATTCTTAGAACTGTAATCCCTGTTACTCCCCCTATCAAGGGAGGTCTATATGGCCTGCATGATTACCCTGACAAAGTATAATAACAAAACATGCGGTCATGGACCCATGGTAACTAGGTTGTGTTAAATAAAACTTTTCTTAGCAGTTTAATCCCTCTTACTCCCCCTTTCGGTGGAGGTCTATATGGCCTTCATGATTACCCTGACAAAGTATAACAACAAAACATGCAGTGTGGGACCCATGGTAACTAGGTTGTGTTAAGTAGTACTATTCTTAGAACTGTAATCCCTGTTACTCCCCCTATCAAGGGAGGTCTATATGGCCTGCATGATTACCCTGACAAAGTATAATAACAAAACATGCGGTCATGGACCCATGGTAACTAGGTTGTGTTAAGTGGTACTATTCTTAGCACTTTAATCCCTGTTACTCCCCCTATCGGGGGAGGTCTATATGGCGTGCCTGATTATCCTGCCAAAATATAACAAGACATGCGGTCTGGGAACCACTGTTAACTAGGTTGGGTTAAGTTGTACTATTCTTAGCACTTTAATCCCTGTTACTCCCCCTATCGGGGGAGGTCTATATGGCCTGCCTGATTATCCTGACAAAATCTAACAACAAGACATGCGGTCTGGGAACCACTGTTAATGTTAACTAGGTTGTGTTAAGTTCTACTATTCTTAGCACTTTAATCCCTGTTACTCCCCCTATCGGGGGAGGTCTATATGGCCTGCCTGATAATCCTGACAAAATCTAACAACAAGACATGTGGTCTGGGAATCACTGTTAATGTTAACTAGGTTGTGTTAAGTTGTACTATTCTTAGCACTTTAATCCCTGTTACTCCCCCTATCGGGGGAGGTCTATATGGCCTGCCTGATTATCCTGACAAAATCTAACAATAAGACATGCGGTCTGGGAACCACTGTTAATGTTAACTAGGTTGTGTTAAGTTCTACTATTCTTAGCACTTTAATCCCTGTTACTCCCCCTATCGGGGGAGGTCTATATGGCCTGCCTGATTATCCTGACAAAATCTAACAACAAGACATGCGGTCTGGGAACCACTGTTAATGTTAACTAGGTTGTGTTAAGTTCTACTATTCTTAGCACTTTAATCCCTGTTACTCCCCCTATCGGGGGAGGTCTATATAGCGTGCCTGATTATCCTGGCAAAATATAACAACAAGACATGCGGTCTGGGAACCACTGTTAACTAGGTTGTGTTAAATTGTACTATTCTTAGCACTTTAATCCCTGTTATTCCCCCTATCGGGGGAGGTCTATATGGCCTTCATGATTACCCTGACAAAGTATAACAACAAAACATGCAGTGTGGGACCCATGGTAACTAGGTTGTGTTAAGTAGTACTATTCTTAGAACTGTAATCCCTGTTACTCCCCCTATCAAGGGAGGTCTATATGGCCTGCATGATTACCCTGACAAAGTATAATAACAAAACATGCGGTCATGGACCCATGGTAACTAGGTTGTGTTAAGTGGTACTATTCTTAGCACTTTAATCCCTGTTACTCCCCCTATCGGGGGAGGTCTATATGGCGTGCCTGATTATCCTGCCAAAATATAACAAGACATGCGGTCTGGGAACCACTGTTAACTAGGTTGTGTTATGTTGTACTATTCTTAGCACTTTAATCCCTGTTATTCCCCCTATGGGTGGAGGTCTATATGGCGTGCCTGATTATCCTGGCAAAATATAACAACAAGACATGCGGTCTGGGAACCACTGTTAACTAGGTTGTGTTAAATTGTACTATTCTTAGCACTTTAATCCCTGTTATTCCCCCTATCGGGGGAGGTCTATATGGCCTGCCTGATTATCCTGACAAAATCTAACAACAAGACATGCGGTCTGGGAACCACTGTTAATGTTAACTAGGTTGTGTTAAGTTGTACTATTCTTAGCACTTTAATCCCTGTTACTCACCCTATCAAGGGAGGTCTATATGGCCTGCATGATTAACCTGACAAAGTATAACAACAAAACATGCGTTCTGGGACCCATGGTAACTATGTTGTGTTAAGTAGTACTATTCTTAGCATTTTCATCCCTGTAACTCCCCCTATCGGGGAAGGTCTATATGGCCTGCATGATAACCCTGACAAAGTATAACAACAAAACATGCGGTCTGGGACCCATGGTGGTTCTGGTATAACTAGGTTTTCTTAAGTATTACTATTCTTCGCAGTTTAATCCTTGTGATTGGTCTGTCCTCCTACTTCAAATTTGTCAAAAACACAAGTGGCTGTCTCAAAACAGTCCGGACAGAAGATAGATAGATATACATAGATTGATAGTTAGATAGAATCGATAGAAGATAAATAGATAGATTTGTTAGATATATAACTACCCTGACAAAGTATAATAATTAAACATGCTGTCTGGGACCCATGGTAACTAGGTTGTGTTAAATAAAACTTTTCTTAGCAGTTTAATCCCTCTTACTCCCCCTTTCGGTGGAGGTCTATATGGCCTTCATGATTACCCTGACAAAGTATAACAACAAAACATGCAGTGTGGGACCCTGTGTTACGTAGTACTATTCTTAGAACTGCAATCCCTGTTACTCCCCCTATCAAGGGAGGTCTATATGGCCTGCATGATTACCCTGACAAAGTATAATAACAAAACATGTGGTCATGGACCCATGGTAACTAGGTTGTGTTAAATAAAACTTTTCTTAGCAGTTTAATCCCTCTTACTCCCCCTTTCGGTGGAGGTCTATATGGCCTTCATGATTACCCTAACAAAGTATAACAACAAAACATGCAGTGTGGGACCCATGGTAACTAGGTTGTGTTAAGTAGTACTATTCTTAGAACTGTAATCCCTGTTACTCCCCCTATCAAGGGAGGTCTATATGGCCTGCATGATTACCCTGGCAAAGTATAATAACAAAACATGCGGTCATGGACCCATGGTAACTAGGTTGTGTTAAGTGGTACTATTCTTAGCACTTTAATCCCTGTTACTCCCCCTATCGGGGGAGGTCTATATGGCCTGCCTGATTATCCTGACAAAATCTAACAACAAGACATGCGGTCTGGGAACCACTGTTAATGTTAACTAGGTTGTGTTAAGTTTTACTATTCTTAGCACTTTAATCCCTGTTACTCACCCTATCAAGGGAGGTCTATATGGCCTGCATGATTAACCTGACAAAGTATAACAACAAAAAATGCGTTCTGGGACCCATGGTAACTATGTTGTGTTAAGTAGTACTATTCTTAGCATTTTCATCCCTGTAACTCCCCCTATCGGGGAAGGTCTATATGGCCTGCATGATTACCCTGACAAAGTATAACAACAAAACATGCGGTCTGGGACCCATGGTGGTTCTGGTATAACTAGGTTTTCTTAAGTATTACTATTCTTCGCAGTTTAATCCTTGTGATTGGTCTGTCCTCCTACTTCAAATTTGTCAAAAACACAAGTGGCTGTCTCAAAACAGTCCGGACAGAAGATAGATAGATATACATAGATTGATAGTTAGATAGAATCGATAGAAGATAAATAGATAGATTTGTTAGATATATAACTACCCTGACAAAGTATAATAATTAAACATGCTGTCTGGGACCCATGGTAACTAGGTTGTGTTAAATAAAACTTTTCTTAGCAGTTTAATCCCTCTTACTCCCCCTTTCGGTGGAGGTCTATATGGCCTTCATGATTACCCTGACAAAGTATAACAACAAAACATGCAGTGTGGGACCCATGGTAACTAGGTTGTGTTAAGTAGTACTATTCTTAGAACTGTAATCCCTGTTACTCCCCCTATCAAGGGAGGTCTATATGGCCTGCATGATTACCCTGACAAAGTATAATAACAAAACATGCGGTCATGGACCCATGGTAACTAGGTTATGTTAAGTGGTACTATTCTTAGCACTTTAATCCCTGTTACTCCCCCTATCGGGGGAGGTCTATATGGCGTGCCTGATTATCCTGCCAAAATATAACAAGACATGCGGTCTGGGAACCACTGTTAACTAGGTTGTGTTAAGTTGTACTATTCTTAGCACTTTAATCCCTGTTACTCCCCCTATCGGGGGAGGTCTATATGGCCTGCCTGATTATCCTGACAAAATCTAACAATAAGACATGCGGTCTAGGAACCACTGTTAATGTTAACTAGGTTGTGTTAAGTTCTACTATTCTTAGCACTTTAATCCCTGTTACTCCCCCTATCGGGGGAGGTCTATATGGCCTGCCTGATTATCCTGACAAAATCTAACAACAAGACATGCGGTCTGGGAACCACTGTTAATGTTAACTAGGTTGTGTTAAGTTCTACTATTCTTAGCACTTTAATCCCTGTTACTCCCCCTATCGGGGGAGGTCTATATGGCCTGCCTGATAATCCTGACAAAATCTAACAACAAGACATGTGGTCTGGGAACCACTGTTAATGTTAACTAGGTTGTGTTAAGTTCTACTATTCTTAGCACTTTAATCCCTGTTACTCCCCCTATCGGGGGAGGTCTATATGGCCTGTTTGATTATCCTGACAAAATCTAACAATAAGACATGCGGTCTGGGAACCACTGTTAATGTTAACTAGGTTGTGTTAAGTGGTACTATTCTTAGCACTTTAATCCCTGTTACTCCCCCTATCGGGGGAGGTCTATATGGCGTGCCTGATTATCCTGCCAAAATATAACAAGACATGCGGTCTGGGAACCACTGTTAACTAGGTTGTGTTATGTTGTACTATTCTTAGCACTTTAATCCCTGTTATTCCCCCTATGGGTGGAGGTCTATATGGCGTGCCTGATTATCCTGGCAAAATATAACAACAAGACATGCGGTCTGGGAACCACTGTTAACTAGGTTGTGTTAAATTGTACTATTCTTAGCACTTTAATCCCTGTTATTCCCCCTATCGGGGGAGGTCTATATGGCCTGCCTGATTATCCTGACAAAATCTAACAACAAGACATGCGGTCTGGGAACCACTGTTAATGTTAACTAGGTTGTGTTAAGTTGTACTATTCTTAGCACTTTAATCCCTGTTACTCACCCTATCAAGGGAGGTCTATATGGCCTGCATGATTAACCTGACAAAGTATAACAACAAAACATGCGTTCTGGGACCCATGGTAACTATGTTGTGTTAAGTAGTACTATTCTTAGCATTTTCATCCCTGTAACTCCCCCTATCGGGGAAGGTCTATATGGCCTGCATGATAACCCTGACAAAGTATAACAACAAAACATGCGGTCTGGGACCCATGGTGGTTCTGGTATAACTAGGTTTTCTTAAGTATTACTATTCTTCGCAGTTTAATCCTTGTGATTGGTCTGTCCTCCTACTTCAAATTTGTCAAAAACACAAGTGGCTGTCTCAAAACAGTCCGGACAGAAGATAGATAGATATACATAGATTGATAGTTAGATAGAATCGATAGAAGATAAATAGATAGATTTGTTAGATATATAACTACCCTGACAAAGTATAATAATTAAACATGCTGTCTGGGACCCATGGTAACTAGGTTGTGTTAAATAAAACTTTTCTTAGCAGTTTAATCCCTCTTACTCCCCCTTTCGGTGGAGGTCTATATGGCCTTCATGATTACCCTGACAAAGTATAACAACAAAACATGCAGTGTGGGACCCTGTGTTACGTAGTACTATTCTTAGAACTGCAATCCCTGTTACTCCCCCTATCAAGGGAGGTCTATATGGCCTGCATGATTACCCTGACAAAGTATAATAACAAAACATGTGGTCATGGACCCATGGTAACTAGGTTGTGTTAAATAAAACTTTTCTTAGCAGTTTAATCCCTCTTACTCCCCCTTTCGGTGGAGGTCTATATGGCCTTCATGATTACCCTAACAAAGTATAACAACAAAACATGCAGTGTGGGACCCATGGTAACTAGGTTGTGTTAAGTAGTACTATTCTTAGAACTGTAATCCCTGTTACTCCCCCTATCAAGGGAGGTCTATATGGCCTGCATGATTACCCTGGCAAAGTATAATAACAAAACATGCGGTCATGGACCCATGGTAACTAGGTTGTGTTAAGTGGTACTATTCTTAGCACTTTAATCCCTGTTACTCCCCCTATCGGGGGAGGTCTATATGGCCTGCCTGATTATCCTGACAAAATCTAACAACAAGACATGCGGTCTGGGAACCACTGTTAATGTTAACTAGGTTGTGTTAAGTTTTACTATTCTTAGCACTTTAATCCCTGTTACTCACCCTATCAAGGGAGGTCTATATGGCCTGCATGATTAACCTGACAAAGTATAACAACAAAAAATGCGTTCTGGGACCCATGGTAACTATGTTGTGTTAAGTAGTACTATTCTTAGCATTTTCATCCCTGTAACTCCCCCTATCGGGGAAGGTCTATATGGCCTGCATGATTACCCTGACAAAGTATAACAACAAAACATGCGGTCTGGGACCCATGGTGGTTCTGGTATAACTAGGTTTTCTTAAGTATTACTATTCTTCGCAGTTTAATCCTTGTGATTGGTCTGTCCTCCTACTTCAAATTTGTCAAAAACACAAGTGGCTGTCTCAAAACAGTCCGGACAGAAGATAGATAGATATACATAGATTGATAGTTAGATAGAATCGATAGAAGATAAATAGATAGATTTGTTAGATATATAACTACCCTGACAAAGTATAATAATTAAACATGCTGTCTGGGACCCATGGTAACTAGGTTGTGTTAAATAAAACTTTTCTTAGCAGTTTAATCCCTCTTACTCCCCCTTTCGGTGGAGGTCTATATGGCCTTCATGATTACCCTGACAAAGTATAACAACAAAACATGCAGTGTGGGACCCATGGTAACTAGGTTGTGTTAAGTAGTACTATTCTTAGAACTGTAATCCCTGTTACTCCCCCTATCAAGGGAGGTCTATATGGCCTGCATGATTACCCTGACAAAGTATAAGAACAAAACATGCGGTCAGGGACCCATGGTAACTAGGTTATGTTAAGTGGTACTATTCTTAGCACTTTAATCCCTGTTACTCCCCCTATCGGGGGAGGTCTATATGGCGTGCCTGATTATCCTGCCAAAATATAACAAGACATGCGGTCTGGGAACCACTGTTAACTAGGTTGTGTTAAGTTGTACTATTCTTAGCACTTTAATCCCTGTTACTCCCCCTATCGGGGGAGGTCTATATGGCCTGCCTGATTATCCTGACAAAATCTAACAATAAGACATGCGGTCTAGGAACCACTGTTAATGTTAACTAGGTTGTGTTAAGTTCTACTATTCTTAGCACTTTAATCCCTGTTACTCCCCCTATCGGGGGAGGTCTATATGGCCTGCCTGATTATCCTGACAAAATCTAACAACAAGACATGCGGTCTGGGAACCACTGTTAATGTTAACTAGGTTGTGTTAAGTTCTACTATTCTTAGCACTTTAATCCCTGTTACTCCCCCTATCGGGGGAGGTCTATATGGCCTGCCTGATAATCCTGACAAAATCTAACAACAAGACATGTGGTCTGGGAACCACTGTTAATGTTAACTAGGTTGTGTTAAGTTCTACTATTCTTAGCACTTTAATCCCTGTTACTCCCCCTATCGGGGGAGGTCTATATGGCCTGTTTGATTATCCTGACAAAATCTAACAATAAGACATGCGGTCTGGGAACCACTGTTAATGTTAACTAGGTTGTGTTAAGTTCTACTATTCTTAGCACTTTAATCCCTGTTACTCCCCCTATCGGGGGAGGTCTATATGGCGTGCCTGATTATCCTGCCAAAATATAACAAGACATGCGGTCTGGGAACCACTGTTAACAAGGTTGTGTTAAGTTGTACTATTCTTAGCACTTTAATCCCTGTTACTCCCCCTATCAGGGGAGGTCTATATGGCCTGCCTGATTATCCTGACAAAATCTAACAATAAGACATGCGGTCTAGGAACCACTGTTAATGTTAACTAGGTTGTGTTAAGTTCTACTATTCTTAGCACTTTAATCCCTGTTACTCCCCCTATCGGGGGAGGTCTATATGGCCTGCCTGATTATCCTGACAAAATCTAACAACAAGACATGCGGTCTGGGAACCACTGTTAATGTTAACTAGGTTGTGTTAAGTTCTACTATTCTTAGCACTTTAATCCCTGTTACTCCCCCTATCGGGGGAGGTCTATATGGCCTGCCTGATTACCCTGACAAAGTATAACAACAAAACATGCGGTCTGGGACCCATGGTGGTTCTGGTATAACTAGGTTTTCTTAAGTATTACAATTCTTCGCAGTTTAATCCTTGTGATTGGTCTGTCCTCCTACTTCAAATTTGTCAAAAACACAAGTGGCTGTCTCAAAACAGTCCGGACAGAAGATAGATAGATATACATAGATTGATAGTTAGATAGAATCGATAGAAGATAAATAGATAGATTTGTTAGATATATAACTACCCTGACAAAGTATAATAATTAAACATGCTGTCTGGGACCCATGGTAACTAGGTTGTGTTAAATAAAACTTTTCTTAGCAGTTTAATCCCTCTTACTCCCCCTTTCGGTGGAGGTCTATATGGCCTTCATGATTACCCTGACAAAGTATAACAACAAAACATGCAGTGTGGGACCCATGGTAACTAGGTTGTGTTAAGTAGTACTATTCTTAGAACTGTAATCCCTGTTACTCCCCCTATCAAGGGAGGTCTATATGGCCTGCATGATTACCCTGACAAAGTATAATAACAAAACATGCGGTCATGGACCCATGGTAACTAGGTTATGTTAAGTGGTACTATTCTTAGCACTTTAATCCCTGTTACTCCCCCTATCGGGGGAGGTCTATATGGCGTGCCTGATTATCCTGCCAAAATATAACAAGACATGCGGTCTGGGAACCACTGTTAACTAGGTTGTGTTAAGTTGTACTATTCTTAGCACTTTAATCCCTGTTACTCCCCCTATCGGGGGAGGTCTATATGGCCTGCCTGATTATCCTGACAAAATCTAACAATAAGACATGCGGTCTAGGAACCACTGTTAATGTTAACTAGGTTGTGTTAAGTTCTACTATTCTTAGCACTTTAATCCCTGTTACTCCCCCTATCGGGGGAGGTCTATATGGCCTGCCTGATTATCCTGACAAAATCTAACAACAAGACATGCGGTCTGGGAACCACTGTTAATGTTAACTAGGTTGTGTTAAGTTCTACTATTCTTAGCACTTTAATCCCTGTTACTCCCCCTATCGGGGGAGGTCTATATGGCCTGCCTGATAATCCTGACAAAATCTAACAACAAGACATGTGGTCTGGGAACCACTGTTAATGTTAACTAGGTTGTGTTAAGTTCTACTATTCTTAGCACTTTAATCCCTGTTACTCCCCCTATCGGGGGAGGTCTATATGGCCTGTTTGATTATCCTGACAAAATCTAACAATAAGACATGCGGTCTGGGAACCACTGTTAATGTTAACTAGGTTGTGTTAAGTTCTACTATTCTTAGCACTTTAATCCCTGTTACTCCCCCTATCGGGGGAGGTCTATATGGCGTGCCTGATTATCCTGCCAAAATATAACAAGACATGCGGTCTGGGAACCACTGTTAACTAGGTTGTGTTAAGTTGTACTATTCTTAGCACTTTAATCCCTGTTACTCCCCCTATCAGGGGAGGTCTATATGGCCTGCCTGATTATCCTGACAAAATCTAACAATAAGACATGCGGTCTAGGAACCACTGTTAATGTTAACTAGGTTGTGTTAAGTTCTACTATTCTTAGCACTTTAATCCCTGTTACTCCCCCTATCGGGGGAGGTCTATATGGCCTGCCTGATTATCCTGACAAAATCTAACAACAAGACATGCGGTCTGGGAACCACTGTTAATGTTAACTAGGTTGTGTTAAGTTCTACTATTCTTAGCACTTTAATCCCTGTTACTCCCCCTATCGGGGGAGGTCTATATGGCCTGCCTGATAATCCTGACAAAATCTAACAACAAGACATGTGGTCTGGGAACCACTGTTAATGTTAACTAGGTTGTGTTAAGTTCTACTATTCTTAGCACTTTAATCCCTGTTACTCCCCCTATCGGGGGAGGTCTATATGGCCTGTTTGATTATCCTGACAAAATCTAACAATAAGACATGCGGTCTGGGAACCACTGTTAATGTTAACTAGGTTGTGTTAAGTTCTACTATTCTTAGCACTTTAATCCCTGTTACTCCCCCTATCGGGGGAGGTCTATATGGCCTGCCTGATTATCCTGACAAAATATAACAAGACATGCGGTCTGGGAACCACTGTTAACTAGGTTGTGTTAAATTGTACTATTCTTAGCACTTTAATCCCTGTTACTCCCCTTATCGGGGGAGGTCTATATGGCCTGCCTGATTATCCTGACAAAATCTAACAATAAGACATGCGGTCTGGGAACCACTGTTAATGTTAACTAGGTTGTGTTAAGTTCTACTATTCTTAGCACTTTAATCCCTGTTACTCCCCCTATCGGGGGAGGTCTATATGGCCTGCCTGATTATCCTGACAAAATCTAACAACAAGACATGCGGTCTGGGAACCACTGTTAATGTTAACTAGGTTGTGTTAAGTTCTACTATTCTTAGCACTTTAATCCCTGTTACTCCCCCTATCGGGGGAGGTCTATATGGCCTGCCTGATAATCCTGACAAAATCTAACAACAAGACATGTGGTCTGGGAACCACTGTTAATGTTAACTAGGTTGTGTTAAGTTCTACTATTCTTAGCACTTTAATCCCTGTTACTCCCCCTATCGGGGGAGGTCTATATGGCCTGCCTGATTATCCTGACAAAATCTAACAATAAGACATGCGTTCTGGGAAGCACTGTTAATGTTAACTAGGTTGTGTTAAGTTCTACTATTCTTAGCACTTTAATCCCTGTTACTCCCCCTATCGGGGGAGGTCTATATGGCCTGCCTGATTATCCTGACAAAATATAACAAGACATGCGGTCTGGGAACCACTGTTAACTAGGTTGTGTTAAGTTGTACTATTCTTAGCACTTTAATCCCTGTTACTCCCCCTATCGGGGGAGGTCTATATGGCCTGCCTGATTATCCTGACAAAATCTAACAACAAGACATGCGGTCTGGGAACCACTGTTAATGTTAACTAGGTTGTGTTAAGTTCTACTATTCTTAGCACTTTAATCCCTGTTACTCCCCCTATCGGGGGAGGTCTATATGACCTGCCTGATTATCCTGACAAAATCTAAAAACAAGACATGCGGTCTGGGAACCACTGTTAATGTTAACTAGGTTGTGTTAAGTTGTACTATTCTTAGCACTTTAATCCCTGTTACTCACCCTATCAAGGGAGGTCTATATGGCCTGCATGATTAACCTGACAAAGTATAACAACAAAACATGCGTTCTGGGACCCATGGTAACTATGTTGTGTTAAGTAGTACTATTCTTAGCATTTTCATCCCTGTAACTCCCCCTATCGGGGAAGGTCTATATGGCCTGCATGATTACCCTGACAAAGTATAACAACAAAACATGCGGTCTGGGACCCATGGTAGTTCTGGTATAACTAGGTTTTCTTAAGTATTACTATTCTTCGCAGTTTAATCCTTGTGATTGGTCTGTCCTCCTACTTCAAATTTGTCAAAAACACAAGTGGCTGTCTCAAAACAGTCCGGACAGAAGATAGATAGATAGATATACATAGATTGATAGTTAGATAGAATCGATAGAAGATAAATAGATAGATTTGTTAGATATATAACTACCCTGACAAAGTATAATAATTAAACATGCTGTCTGTGACCCATGGTAACTAGGTTGTGTTAAATAAAACTTTTCTTAGCAGTTTAATCCCTCTTACTCCCCCTTTCGGTGGAGGTCTATATGGCCTTCATGATTACCCGGACAAAGTATAACAACAAAACATGCAGTGTGGGACCCATGGTAACTAGGTTGTGTTAAGTAGTACTATTCTTAGAACTGTAATCCCTGTTACTCCCCCTATCAAGGGAGGTCTATATGGCCTGCATGATTACCCTGACAAAGTATAATAAAAAAACATGCGGTCATGGACCCATGGTAACTAGGTTGTGTTAAATAAAACTTTTCTTAGCAGTTTAATCCCTCTTACTCCCCCTTTCGGTGGAGGTCTATATGGCCTTCATGATTACCCTGACAAAGTATAACAACAAAACATGCAGTGTGGGACCCATGGTAACTAGGTTGTGTTAAGTAGTACTATTCTTAGAACTGTAATCCCTGTTACTCCCCCTATCAAGGGAGGTCTATATGGCCTGCATGATTACCCTGACAAAGTATAATAACAAAACATGCGGTCATGGACCCATGGTAACTAGGTTGTGTTAAGTGGTACTATTCTTAGCACTTTAATCCCTGTTACTCCCCCTATCGGGGGAGGTCTATATGGCGTGCCTGATTATCCTGCCAAAATATAACAAGACATGCGGTCTGGGAACCACTGTTAACTAGGTTGTGTTAAATTGTACTATTCTTAGAACTGTAATCCCTGTTACTCCCCCTATCAAGGGAGGTCTATATGGCCTGCATGATTACCCTGACAAAGTATAATAACAAAACATGCGGTCATGGACCCATGGTAACTAGGTTGTGTTAAGTGGTACTATTCTTAGCACTTTAATCCCTGTTACTCCCCCTATCGGGGGAGGTCTATATGGCGTGCCTGATTATCCTGCCAAAATATAACAAGACATGCGGTCTGGGAACCACTGTTAACTAGGTTGTGTTAAATTGTACTATTCTTAGAACTGTAATCCCTGTTACTCCCCCTATCAAGGGAGGTCTATATGGCCTGCATGATTACCCTGACAAAGTATAATAACAAAACATGCGGTCATGGACCCATGGTAACTAGGTTGTGTTAAGTGGTACTATTCTTAGCACTTTAATCCCTGTTACTCCCCCTATCGGGGGAGGTCTATATGGCCTGCCTGATTATCCTGACAAAATCTAACAACAAGACATGCGGTCTGGGAACCACTGTTAATGTTAACTAGGTTGTGTTAAGTTGTACTGTTCTTAGCACTTTAATCCCTGTTACTCACCCTATCAAGGGAGGTCTATATGGCCTGCATGATTAACCTGACAAAGTATAACAACAAAACATGCGTTCTGGGACCCATGGTAACTATGTTGTGTTAAGTAGTACTATTCTTAGCATTTTCATCCCTGTAAATCCCCCTATCGGGGAAGGTCTATATGGCCTGCATGATTACCCTGACAAAGTATAACAACAAAACATGCGGCTGGGACCCATGGTAGTTCTGGTATAACTAGGTTTTCTTAAGTATTACTATTCTTCGCAGTTTAATCCTTGTGATTGGTCTGTCCTCCTACTTCAAATTTGTCAAAAACAAAAGTGGCTGCCTCAAAACAGTCCGGACAGAAGATAGATAGATATACATAGATTGATAGTTAGATAGAATCGATAGAAGATAAATAGATAGATTTGTTAGATATATAACTACCCTGACAAAGTATAATAATTAAACATGCTGTCTGTGACCCATGGTAACTAGGTTGTGTTAAATAAAACTTTTCTTAGCAGTTTAATCCCTCTTACTCCCCCTTTCGGTGGAGGTCTATATGGCCTTCATGATTATCCTGACAAAGTATAACAACAAAACATGCAGTGTGGGACCCATGGTAACTAGGTTGTGTTAAGTAGTACTATTCTTAGAACTGTAATCCCTGTTACTCCCCCTATCAAGGGAGGTCTATATGGCCTGCATGATTACCCTGACAAAGTATAATAACAAAACATGCGGTCATGGACCCATGGTAACTAGGTTGTGTTAAGTAGTACTATTCTTAGCACTTTAATCCCTGTTACTCCCCCTATCGGGGGAGGTCTATATGGCGTGCCTGATTATCCTGCCAAAATATAACAAGACATGCGGTCTGGGAACCACTGTTAACTAGGTTGTGTTAAGTTGTACTATTCTTAGCACTTTAATCCCTGTTACTCCCCCTATCGGGGGAGGTCTATATGGCCTGCCTGATTATCCTGACAAAATCTAACAACAAGACATGCGGTCTGGGAACCACTGTTAATGTTAACTAGGTTGTGTTAAGTTCTACTATTCTTAGCACTTTAATCCCTGTTACTCCCCCTATCGGGGGAGGTCTATATGGCCTGCCTGATAATCCTGACAAAATCTAACAACAAGACATGTGGTCTGGGAACCACTGTTAATGTTAACTAGGTTGTGTTAAGTTGTACTATTCTTAGCACTTTAATCCCTGTTATTCCCCCTATGGGGGGAGGTCTATATGGCGTGCCTGATTATCCTGGCAAAATATAACAACAAGACATGCGGTCTGGGAACCACTGTTAACTAGGTTGTGTTAAATTGTACTATTCTTAGCACTTTAATCCCTGTTACTCTCCCTATCGGGGGAGGTCTATATGGCCTGCCTGATTATCCTGACAAAATCTAACAACAAGACATGCGGTCTGGGAACCACTGTTAATGTTAACTAGGTTGTGATAAATTGTACTATTCTTAGCACTTTAATCCCTGTTACTCACCCTATCAAGGGAGGTCTATATGGCCTGCATGATTAACCTGACAAAGTATAACAACAAAACATGCGTTCTGGGACCCATGGTAACTATGTTGTGTTAAGTAGTACTATTCTTAGCATTTTCATCCCTGTAACTCCCCCTATCGGGGAAGGTCTATATGGCCTGCATGATTACCCTGACAAAGTATAACAACAAAACATGCGGTCTGGGACCCATGGTGGTTCTGGTATAACTAGGTTTTCTTAAGTATTACTATTCTTCGCAGTTTAATCCTTGTGATTGGTCTGTCCTCCTACTTCAAATTTGTCAAAAACACAAGTGGCTGTCTCAAAACAGTCCGGACAGAAGATAGATATATAGATATACATAGATTGATAGATAGAATCGATAGAAGATAAATAGATAGATTTGTTAGATATATAACTACCCTGACAAAGTATAATAATTAAACATGCTGTCTGGGACCCATGGTAACTAGGTTGTGTTAAATAAAACTTTTCTTAGCAGTTTAATCCCTCTTACTCCCCCTTTCGGTGGAGGTCTATATGGCCTTCATGATTACCCTGACAAAGTATAACAACAAAACATGCAGTGTGGGACCCATGGTAACTAGGTTGTGTTAAGTAGTACTATTCTTAGAACTGTAATCCCTGTTACTCCCCCTATCAAGGGAGGTCTATATGGCCTGCATGATTACCCTGACAAAGTATAATAACAAAACATGCGGTCATGGACCCATGGTAACTAGGTTGTGTTAAGTAGTACTATTCTTAGCACTTTAATCCCTGTTACTCCCCCTATCGGGGGAGGTCTATATGGCGTGCCTGATTATCCTGCCAAAATATAACAAGACATGCAGTCTGGGAACCACTGTTAACTAGGTTGTGTTAAGTTGTACTATTCTTAGCACTTTAATCCCTGTTACTCCCCCTATCGGGGGAGGTCTATATGGCCTGCCTGATTATCCTGACAAAATCTAACAACAAGACATGCGGTCTGGGAACCACTGTTAATGTTAACTAGGTTGTGTTAAGTTGTACTATTCTTAGCACTTTAATCCCTGTTATTCCCCCTATGGGGGGAGGTCTATATGGCGTGCCTGATTATCCTGGCAAAATATAACAACAAGACATGCGGTCTGGGAACCACTGTTAACTAGGTTGTGTTAAATTGTACTATTCTTAGCACTTTAATCCCTGTTACTCCCCCTATCGGGGGAGGTCTATATGGCCTGCCTGATTATCCTGACAAAATCTAACAACAAGACATGCGGTCTGGGAACCACTGTTAATGTTAACTAGGTTGTGTTAAGTTGTACTATTCTTAGCACTTTAATCCCTGTTACTCACCCTATCAAGGGAGGTCTATATGGCCTGCATGATTAACCTGACAAAGTATAACAACAAAACATGCGGTCTGGGACCCATGGTAACTATGTTGTGTTAAGTAGTACTATTCTTAGCATTTTCATCCCTGTAACTCCCCCTATCGGGGAAGGTCTATATGGCCTGCATGATTACCCTGACAAAGTATAACAACAAAACATGCGGTCTGGGACCCATGGTGGTTCTGGTATAACTAGGTTTTCTTAAGTATTACTATTCTTCGCAGTTTAATCCTTGTGATTGGTCTGTCCTCCTACTTCAAATTTGTCAAAAACACAAGTGGCTGTCTCAAAACAGTCCGGACAGAAGATAGATAGATATACATAGATTGATAGTTAGATAGAATCGATAGAAGATAAATAGATAGATTTGTTAGATATATAACTACCCTGACAAAGTATAATAATTAAACATGCGGTCTGGGTTGGTAACTAGGTTGTGTAAAGTAGTACTATTCTTAGCACTTTCATCCCTGTAACTCCTCCTATTGGGGGAGATCTATATGGCCTGCATGATTACCATGACAAAGTATAACAACAAGACACGCGGTCTGGGACCCATGGTAACTAGGTTGTGTTAAGTAGCACTTTTCTTAGCACTTTAATCCCTGTAACTCCCCCTATCGGGGGAGGTCTATACGGCCTGCATGATTACCCTTACAAAATATAATAATAAGACATATGCTCTGGGTCTGGTACCCATGGTAAGGTTGTGTTAAGTACTACTGTTCTTAGCATTTTAATACCTGTTACTCACCCTATCGGGGGAGGTCTATATGGCCTGCATGATTACCCTTACAAAATATAATAATAAGACATATGCTCTGTGACCCATGGTAAGGTTGTGTTAAGTAGTACTGTTCTTAGCATTTTAATACCTGTTACTCACCCTATCGGGGGAGGTCTATATGGCCTGCATGATTACCCTTATAAAATATAATAACAAGACATGCGGTCTGACACCCATGGTAAGGTTGTGTTAAGTAGTACTGTTCTTATTAGTTTAATACCTGTTACAACACCTAATGGTGGGAGGTCTATATGGCCTGCATGATTAGCCACACCAAACAAAACAACAAGACATGCGGTCTTGGACTAAGACCCATGGCTAACTTGATTGTGTAAAGTAGGACTATTCTTAGCACTTTCATCCCTGTTACTTCCAGGCCTCTCGGGGGAGGTCTACATGGCCATCATGATTAGCCTAACAAAGTACAACAATAAAACCTTGGCTCTTGAAACCCTGTTAATTTGGTTTATTTCGGTAGTACTGTTCTTATTAGTTTAATACCTGTTACAACACCGAATGGTGGGAGGTCTATATGGCCTGCATGATTAGCCGCACCAAACAAAAAAACAAGACATGCGGTCTTGGACTAAGACCCATGGCTAACTTGATTGTGTAAAGTAGTACTATTCTTAGCACTTTCATCCCTGTTACTTCCAGGCCTCTCGGGGGAGGTCTACATGGCCATCATGATTAGCCTAACAAAGTACAACAATAAAACCTTGGCTCTTGAAACCCTGTTAATTCGGTTTATTTCGGTAGTACTGTTCTTATTAGTTTAATACCTGTTACAACACCTAATGGTGGGAGGTCTATATGGCCAGCTTGATTAGTCGCACCAAATAAAACAACAAGACATGCGTTCTTGGACTGGGACCCATGGCTAACTTCGTTGTGTAAATTAGTACTATTCTTAGCACTTTCATCCCTGTTACTTCCAGACCTCTCGGGGGAGGTCTACATGGCCATCATGATTACCCTCACCAAAATATAACAACAAGACGTGTGGTCAGGGAACCATGGTAAGGTTACTTCCTTTTGCACAATCGAGTATACCAGTTGCAGGCAGAGGTTCTGACCCTGCATTATGGCTGCACCTCTCCCTAAAAGAGGCATCCGTTACAGAGTCTGTGGGCATGTATGCAAAGAGCTGGCCAGCCTAAAAGGAGCAGCAAGGCAATACAGGTCATTCTCCTTCAGCCGTTTTATACGATGGCCTACGACCCTTAACAGCCACAACAGCATGAAACACCACATATGCCATCCTTTTGCACAATAGAGTACAGGTATGGCATCCATTTTAGAAACCCGGAGATAATTTTTAGGAACCGGGAGATGGAAAAAGATGCTTGGACAACCAGTACACTTTGTTCTCCTTCAGCCTTTTTAGACGAGGGTCCCGGACCCTCAACAGAAACAACAGAATGAAACACCACATATGCCACACTTTTGCACAATCGAGTACAGGTATGGCATTGATTTGAGGAACCCGGAGATAATTTAGAGGAACCGGGAATATTGTACAAAAAACGTTCTTGGACACCCAGTACAGGTCGTTCTCCTTCAGCCTTTTTATACGATGGCCAAAGGCCCAAAACAGGCACAACAGCATGAAACACCACATATGCCATCCTTTTGCACAATCGAGTACAGGTATGGCATTGATTTGAGGAACCCGGAGATAATTTACAGGAACCGGGAATATTTAACAAAAAATGTGCTTGGACACCCAGTACAGGTCATTCTCCTTCAGCCTTTTTATACGATGGGCCACGACCCTCAACAGGCACAACAGCATGAAACACCACATATGCCATCCTTTTGCACAATAGACTACAGGTATGGCATAGATGGAACCTGGAGATAATTTAGAGGAACCAAGAGATGGATAAAGATGCTTGGTCGGTCCTCCTCCTTCAAATTCGGGGCACTACACGTGCAATCTACTGTGCCACCAGATATGAGTGGTGTATTAAGTAGTACAATTCTTAACAGTTTAATCACTGTTATGTGCATTTTTTTTGCTTTGAGTTTTGTAGCCACAGTGCAGCAGCAGAGTCCAGAAAAATTAGGCATTTACAAATGCCTGAAAAATTTGGTATTGTTGCAGCCACTGCTGTAGCAGCGGCCAGAGAAATTTATGTTTGTAAAACATTTAGAAAGTGCCCTAAAACCTTGCGGCTTGAACACTAGTTGTTGGCGGATAAGTCACGCAAGTCATCCTGCATTATAAGAAAAAAAAAGCCAGCGTGTGTACCATTTGTAGCCCAAGGCACCTCATCTCACCATCAGGCCTTTTTTACTCAAATGTATCGCCCAATGTCAGTCCCTTCGGGATCCATCCCTCATTCATTTTAATAAAGGTGAGATAGCCAAGACTTTTTTGACCTAGGCGACTTCTCTTCTCAGTGACAAAACCTCCTGCTGCACTGAAGGTTTTTTCGGACAGGACACTTGAAGCGAGGCAGGCCAGAAGTTCAATTGCAAATTGGGATAGCTCAGGCCACAGGTCAAGCCTGCACACCCAGTAGTCAAGGGGTCCATCGCTCCTCAGAGTGTTGAGATCTGCAGTTAATGCTAGGTAGTCTGCTACCTATCGGTTGAGTCTTTCTCTGAGGCTGGATCCCGAAAGGCTCTGGCAATGCATAGGAGTTAAAAAGGTCCGTATGTCCTCCATCAACAAGATGTCAGGAAAGCGTCCTGTCCTTGCCGCCGTGGTCGTGGGAGGAGGAGGATTACTTTCATCTCTTCCCCTGTTACATTCCCGTTATGCTGTGACATCACCCTTATACGCTGTGTAAAGCATATTTTTTAATTTATTTTTAAAATGCTCCATCCTTTCCGACTTGCGGGAATTTGGTAACATTTCAGGCACTTTATGCTTATACCGGGGGTCGAGGAGCGTGGACACCCAGTACAGGTCGTTCTCCTTCAGCTTTTTTATACGAGGGTCCCTCAACAGGCACGACAGCATGAAAAAACCCATTTGCACAAGGTTGGATGCTGAGCTAATCATGTCCCGTTCCTCGTTCTCACTGATCTCACTGAGGGTATCTTCTTCCCCCCAGCCACGTACAACACCACGGGTACCAGAGAGGTGACAACAACGAGCACCCTGGGATGCCTGTTGTGCTTGGTCTTCCTCCTCCTCCTCAAAGCCACATTCCTCCTCTGACTCCTCTTCCTCACAATCCTCTTCCTGCGTTGCCGCAGGTCCAGCAAGCGATGCTGAAAAGGCTATTTGTGGTGGTGATGGACACCACAACTCTTCCTCTTCCTCTTCACGCTCATCTACGGCCTGATCCAGCACTCTTCGCAGGGCACGCTCCAGGAAGAAAACAAATAGTATGATGTCGCTGATGGTGCCTTCGGTGCGACTGACAAGGTTTGTCACCTCCTCAAAAGGACGCATGAGCCTACAGGCATTGCGCATGAGCGTCCAGTAATTTTGCAAAAAAATCCCCAGCTCCCCAGAGGCTGTCCTAGCACCCCGGTCATACAAATACTCATTAACAGCTTTTTCTTGTTGGAGCAGGTGGTCAAACATTAGGAGTGTTGAATTCCACCGTGTCGGGCTGTCGCAAATCAAGTGCCTCACTGGCAGGTTGTTTTGACGCTGGATATCGGACAAGTGCGCCATGGCCGTGTAGGAACGCCTGAAATGGCCACACACCTTCCTGGCCTGCTTCAGGACGTCCTCTAAGCCTGGGTACTTATGCACAAATCGTTGTACAATCAGATTACACACATGTGCCATGCACGGCACATGTGTCAACTTACCCAATTTCAATGCCGCCACCAAATTACTTCCATTGTCAGAAACAACCTTGCCAATCTCCAGTTGGTGCATAGTCAGCCACTGATCCACCTGTGCATTCAGGGAGGTCAGGAGTGCTGGTGCAGTGTGACTCTCCACTTTCAGGCAAGTCAACCCCAAGACGGCATGACACTGCCGTATCCGGGATGTGGAATAGTACCTGGGGAGCTGGGGGGGTGCCATTGATGTGGAGCAAGACGCAGAAGCAGAAGAGGACTCATCCGAGGAAGAGGTTATGGAAGAGGTTATGGAAGAGGATGGAGTAGGAGGAGGTAGCAGCAGGCCTGCCTGCAAGTCGTGGCGGTGTCACCAACTCTTCTGCAGAGCCATGCATTCCATGCTTGTCAGACGTCAGCAGGTTTACCCAATGCGCAGTGTAGGTGATATACCTGCCCTGACCATGCTTTGCAGACCAGCTATCCGTGGTCATATGAACCCTTGCCCCAACACTGCGTGCCAGACCTGCCATTACTTCCTTTCGCACAACAGAGTACAGGTTTGGGATTGCCTTTTGTGAAAAGAAATTTCTGCCAGGTACCTTCCACTGTGGTGTCCCAATGGATACAAATTTTTTGAAAGCATCAGACTCCACCAGCTTGTATGGTAAAAACTGGCGGGCTAAGAGTTCAGACAAGCCAGCTGTCAGACGCCGGGCAAGGGGGTGACTTTGAGAAATTGGCTTCTTACGCTCAAACATGTCCTTGACAGACACCTGACTATGGGCAGATGACCAGGAACTGCTACGTAAGAGAGACTCAGAGGAGGATGGTTGAGAGGGGGCAAGGAGGACAGCAGTGGTTGACGTGGCTGAAGATGCTGGAGCAGGAGGAGGAGGGCGGCTTTGAGTTTGTGTGCTGCTTCTACTCATGTGTTCTCCCATCTGCGTTTGTGATGTGAGACCATGTGCCTTCGCAAAGCAGTTGTACCTTGGTGGGTGTTGGACTTCCCACGACTCAGTTTCTTTTGGCACAGGTTGCAAATAGCATCGCTGTTGTCAGAGGCACACACACAAAAAAATGCCACACTGCTGAGCTCTGCGATGACTGCATTCTGGTGGTGGCAACAGCATGCGTTGATGGGCGTCGGCGTGCTGTCTGGCTGTTTCTGGGTGCCGATGCATGCTGTCTGACTGTGCCACTAGCTAATTGCGACAACCTCCCCCTGCTTCCAACTCTTCTCCTCCTCCTCCTCTCTGTCTCCCCATCTGAACTTTCCCCCTCTTCTTCTTCTCTTCTAGCAGGCACCCACGTGACATCCACCGACACATCATCATCAACCGCTTCACTTGTATCTGACACATCAAGAAAGGAAGCAGCAGCGGGTACAACATCATCATCATCACACCGTACCTCCATGTCTGTAATGCTGCCTGACTGAGACATATCACTGTTATCTACATCCTCTGTCAATGATGGTTGCGCATCACTCATTTCTTCCAACTAATGTGTCAATAACTCCTGTGACAGATCAAGTGAAGCGGCTGTGGTGCTAGTGTTGGTGGTGGTGACAGGCGGGCGAGTGGCACTGGTCACTTGAGACGTGCCCAAAGCACAGCTGGACGTAGATGGTGCGTCAAGGTTAGGAGGACTAGGAGCGGAAGCTGTAGAAGATTGGGTGTCCTGTGTTAGCTATTCAACTAGGTCCTCCTCAGAACTTTTCGCGTCCCCCCTGGCACCCGGCATCTGAACAATGTGCATATTTGTAGGGTCTAAAGGAATCACAGCACCACGACCACGACGGAACCTGCGGGGTGGCCTGCCTCTGCCTGTCATTTTTTTAAAAATGTACACTTACAATACTATTAAACAAATTATGAGTGGTGGCACTGGGCAAGTGGGCACAGTATACGCTGTGAGACTGACAACAAAAAAAGACTGATGTTTCAAAGTCAAAAATGTTTATTTTTTTAAATATTAGAAGTACTGTGACAACAAATATGATTGTTGGCACTATTTGGCAAATGGGCCTGTCTGGCACACACGCTGGGAGGAAGGCAACTGCAATTAGATTACACTAGCTGAGTCATGCTTCTTAGTCCAAATTTTTTTTTTTTTTTAAATTGACAATACTGTTAGAACAAATATGATTGGTGGCACTAGTTGGAAACGGCAAGTGGGCCTGGCACACACGATGGCAGGCAGGCAACTGCAATTCAATGACACTAGGAGACTGAAGATTCACAGACAAAAAAAGTTATGATTTAAAATATTTTCAATACTGTTACAACAAATATGATTGGTGGCAGTAGTTGGCTAGTGGGTCTGGCACACACGCTGGCAGGCAGGAGGAAACTGCAATTCAATGGGACTAGCAGACTGATGATTCACAGTCTAAGAATTTTGGATTTTAAATATTTACAATACTGTTACAACTAATATGATTGGTGTAACTAGTTGGCAAGAGGGCCTGGCACACACGCTGGCAGGCAGGAAAACTGCAATTCAATGGCACTAGGAGACTGAAGATTCACAGTCAAAAAAGTTATGATTTAAAAAATGTTCAATACTGTTACAACAAATATGATTGGTGGCAGTAGTTGGCTAGTGGGCCTGGCACACACCCTGGCAGGCAGGAGGAAACTGCAATTCAATGGCACTAGCAGACTGATGATTCACAGTCTAAGAATTTTTTATTTTAAATATTTACAATACTGTTACAACAAATATGATTGTTGTAACTAGTTGGCAAGTGGGTCTGGCACACATGCTGGCAGGCAGGCAACTGCAATTCAATGGCACTAGGAGACTGATGATTCACAGTCAAAAAAGTTATGATTTAAAATATTTTCAATACTGTTACAACAAATATGATTGGTGGCACTAGTTGGCTAGTGGGCCTGGCACACTTGCTGGCAGGCAGGAGGAAACTGCAATTCAATGGCACTAGCAGACTGATGATTCACAGTCTAAGAAATTTTTATTTTAAATATTTACAATACTGTAACAAAAAATATGATTGGTGTAACTAGTTGGCAAGTGGGCCTGGCACACACGCTGGCAGGCAGGCAGGCAACTGCAATTCAATGGCACTAGGAGACTGAAGATTCACAGTCAAAAAAGTTATGATTTAAACAAATTTCAATACTGTTACAACAAATATGATTGGGGGCACTAGTTGGCTAGTGGGCCTGGCACACACGCTGGCAGGCAGGAGGAAACTGCAATTCAATGGCACTAGCAAACTGATGATTCACAGTCTAAGAATTTTTTATTTTAAATATTTACAATACTGTTACAACAAATATGATTGGTGTAACTAGTTGTCAAGTGGGCCTGGCACACACGCTGGCAGGCAGGCAACTGCAATTCAATGGCACTAGGAGACTGAAGATTCACAGTCAAAAAAGTTATGATTTAAAATATTTTCAATACTGTTACAACAAATATGATTGGTGGCAGTAGTTGGCTAGTGGGCCTGGCACACACGCTGGCAGGCAGGAGGAAACTGCAATTCAATGGCACTAGCAGACTGATGATTCACAGTCTAAGAATTTTTTATTTTAAATATTTACAATACTGTAACAAAAAATATGATTGGTGTAACTAGTTGGCAAGTGGGCCTGGCACACACGCTGGCAGGCAGAAAAACTGCAATTCAATGGCACTAGGAGACTGAAGATTCACAGTCAAAAAAATTATGATTTAAAATATTTTCAATACTGTTACAACAAATACAGGGAGTGCAGAATTATTAGGCAAATGAGTATTTTGACCACATCATCCTCTTTATGCATGTTGTCTTACTCCAAGCTGTATAGGCTCGAAAGCCTACTACCAATTAAGCATATTAGGTGATGTGCATCTCTGTAATGAGAAGGGGTGTGGTCTAATGACATCAGCACCCTATATCAGGTGTGCATGATTATTAGGCAACTTCCTTTCCTTTGGCAAAATGGGTCAAAAGAAGGACTTGACAGGCTCAGAAAAGTCAAAAATAGTGAGTTATCTTGCAGAGGGATGCAGCACTCTTAAAATTGCAAAGCTTCTGAAGCGTGATCATCGAACAATCAATCGTTTCATTCAAAATAGTCAACAGGGTCGCAAGAAGCGTGTGGAAAAACCAAGGCGCAAAATAACTGCCCATGAACTGAGAAAAGTCAAGCGTGCAGCTGCCAAGATGCCACTTGCCACCAGTTTGGCCATATTTCAGAGCTGCAACATCACTGGAGTGCCCAAAAGCACAAGGTGTGCAATACTCAGAGACATGGCCAAGGAAAGAAAGGCTGAAAGACGACCACCACTGAACAAGACACACAAGCTGAAACGTCAAGACTGGGCCAAGAAATATCTCAAGACTGATTTTTCTAAGGTTTTATGGACTGATGAAATGAGAGTGAGTCTTGATGGGCCAGATGGATGGGCCCGTGGCTGGATTGGTAAAGGGCAGAGAGCTCCAGTCCGACTCAGACGCCAGCAAGGTGGAGGTGGAGTACTGGTTTGGGCTGGTATCATCAAAGATGAGCTTGTGGGGCCTTTTCGGGTTGAGGATGGAGTCAAGCTCAACTCCCAGTCCTACTGCCAGTTTCTGGAAGACACCTTCTTCAAGCAGTGGTACAGGAAGAAGTCTGCATCCTTCAAGAAAAACATGATTTTCATGCAGGACAATGCTCCATCACACGCGTCCAAGTACTCCACAGCATGGCTGGCAAGAAAGGGTATAAAAGAAGAAAATCTAATGACATGGCCTCCTTGTTCACCTGAGCTGAACCCCATTGAGAACCTGTGGTCCATCATCAAATGTGAGATTTACAAGGAGGGAAAACAGTACACCTCTCTGAACAGTGTCTGGGAGGCTGTGGTTGCTGCTGCACGCAATGTTGATGGTGAACAGATCAAAACACTGACAGAATCCATGGATGGCAGGCTTTTGAGTGTCCTTGCAAAGAAAGGTGGCTATATTGGTCACTGATTTGTTTTGTTTTTGAATGTCAGAAATGTATATTTGTGAATGTTGAGATGTTATATTGGTTTCACTGGTAAAAATAAATAATTGAAATGGGTATATATTTGTTTTTTGTTAAGTTGCCTAATAATTATGCACAGTAATAGTCACCTGCACACACAGATATCCCCCTAAAATAGCTATAAGTAAAAGCAAACTAAAAACTACTTCCAAAACTATTCAGCTTTGATTATTAATGAGGTTTTTGGGTTCATTGAGAACATGGTTGTTGTTCAATAATAAAATTAATCCTCAAAAATACAACTTGCCTAATAATTCTGCACTCCCTGTATGATTGGTGGCAGTAGTTGGCTAGTGGGCCTGGCACACACGCTGGCAGGCAGGAGGAAACTGCAATTCAATGGCACTAGCAGACTGATGATGCACAGTCTAAGATTTTTTTATTTTAAATATTTACAATACTGTTACAACTAATATGATTGTTGTAACTAGTTGGCAAGTGGGCCTGGCACACACGCTGGCAGGCAGGCAACTGCAATTCAATGGCACTAGGAGACTGATGATTCACAGTCAAAAAAGTTATGATTTAAAATATTTTCAATACTGTTACAACAAATATGATTGGTGTAACTAGTTGGCTAGTGGGCCTGGCACACACGCTGGCAGGCAGGAGGAAACTGCAATTCAATGGCACTAGCAGACTGATGATTCACAGTCTAAGAATTTTTTATTTAAAATATTTACAATACTGTTAGAACAAATATGATTGGTGTAACTAGTTGGCAAGTGGGCCTGGCACACACGCTGGCAGGCAGGCAACTGCAATTCAATGGCACTAGGAGACTGAAGATTCACAGTCAAAAAAGTTATGATTTCAAATATTTTCAATACTGTTACAACAAATATGATTGGTGGCAGTAGTTGGCTAGTGGGCCTGGCACACACGCTGGCAGGCAGGAGGAAACTGCAATTCAATGGCACTAGCAGACTGATGATTCACAGTCTAAGAAATTCTTATTTTAAATATTTACAATACTGTAACAAAAATATGATTGGTGTAACTAGTTGGCAAGTGGGCCTGGCACACACGCTGGCAGGCAGGCAGGCAGGCAACTGCAATTAAATGGCACTAGGAGACTGAAGATTCACAGTCAAAAAAGTTATGATTTAAACAAATTTCAATACTGTTACAACAAATATGATTGCTGGCATTAGTTGGCTAGTGGGCCTGGCACACACGCTGGCAGGCAGGAGGAAACTGCAATTCAATGGCACTAGCAAACTGATGATTCACAGTCTAAGAATTTTTTATTTTAAATATTTACAATACTGTTACAACAAATATGATTGGTGTAACTAGTTGGCAAGTGGGCCTGGCACACATGCTGGCAGGCAGGCAACTGCAATTCAATGGCACTAGGAGACTGAAGATTCACAGTCAAAAAAGTTATGATTTAAAATATTTTCAATACTGTTACAACAAATATGATTGGTGGCAGTAGTTGGCTAGTGGGCCTGGCACACACGCTGGCAGGCAGGAGGAAACTGCAATTCAATGGCACTAGCAGACTGATGATTCACAGTCTAAGAATTTTTTATTTTAAATATTTACAATACTGTAACAACAAATATGATTAGTGTAACTAGTTGGCAAGTGGGCCTGGCACACACGCTGGCAGGCAGAAAAACTGCAATTCAATGGCACTAGGAGACTGAAGATTCACAGTCAAAAAAGTTATGATTTAAAATATTTTCAATACTGTTACAACAAATATGATTGGTGGCAGTAGTTGGCTAGTGGGCCTGGCACACACGCTGGCAGGCAGGAGGAAACTGCAATTCAATGGCACTAGCAGACTGATGATTCACAGTCTAAGATTTTTTTATTTTAAATATTTACAATACTGTTACAACTAATATGATTGGTGTAACTAGTTGGCAAATGGGCCTGGCACACACGCTGGCAGGCAGGCAGGCAACTGCAATTCAATGGCACTAGGAGACTGAAGATTCACAGACAAAAAAGTTATGATTTAAAATATTTTCAATACTGTTACAACAAATATGATTGGTGGCAGTAGTTGGCTAGTGGGCCTGGCACACACCCTGGCAGGCAGGAGGAAACTGCAATTCAATGGCACTAGCAGACTGATGATTCACAGACTAAGATTTTTTTATTTTAAATATTTACAATACTGTTACAACTAATATGATTGGTGTAACTAGTTGGCAAGTGGGCCTGGCACACACGCTGGCAGGCAGGCAACTGCAATTCAATGGCACTAGGAGACTGAAGATTCACAGTCTAAAAATGTATGATTTAAAATATTTTCAATACTGTTACAACAAATATGATTGGTGGCACTAGTTGTCTAGTGGGCCTGGCACACACGCTGACAGGCAGGAAACTGCAATTCAATAGCAATAGCAGACTGATGATTCACAATCTTTGAATTTTTTATTTTAAATATTTATAATACTGTTAGAACAAATATGATTGGTGTAACTAGTTGGCAAGTGGCCTGGCACACACGCTGGCAGGCAGGTAACTGCAATTCAAAGGCACTAGCAGACTGATGATTCACAGGCAAAAAATTATTTATTTTAAATATTTACTATACTGTTATAACAAATATGATTGGTGGGAATAGTTGGCAGCAAGTGGGCCTGGCAGACACGCTGGCAGGCAGACCACTGCAATTAGATTACACTAGCAGACTGATCTTTCAGAGTCAAAAAATTATTATTTTTAATATTTAAACTACTGTTATAACAAATATGATTGGTGGCACCAGTTGGCAAGTGGGCCTGGCACACACGCTGGCAGGCAGGCAACTGCAATTCAATTGCACTAGCAGGCTGATGATTCACAGTCAAAAAAGATTTTATTTTAAATATTTACACTACTGTTATAACAAATATGATTCATGGCACTAGTTGGAAAGTGGGCCTGACACACACGCTGGCAGACAAGCAACTGCAATTAAATAACAATAGCAGACTGATGTAACAGTTTGTTTTTAAAAAAGTTACAAAAATGTTACAACAGATAGGAGTAATGGCACTCAGGAAAGAACTAGGCACAGTATGTGTTGGCAGCCTGACACACAGGCTGGCACTAGTGGTGGCAGGCTGGCCTGTAAACTAAAATTAAATAACACTAGAAGAGTGATGTAAAAGTTTTTTTTTTTACAAAATTTAATATAATGTTACACCAGATAGGAGTCGTGCACTGGCACTGAGGATGGAAGTAGGCACAGTATATGCTGGCAGCCTGACACACAGGCTGGCACTAATGACAGCCTGGCTGGCCTGGCAACTAAAATTAAATAACACTAGAAGAGGACTGATGTAAAAAAAATGTTTACATAAAATTTACACTAATGTTGTTACACCAGATATAAGTGGTGGAAAAAAGAGCTATTAATCTGTTCACACTATATGATGTGGGCCAGAAACACACAGGCCTGATGGAAAAAGAAATTACACTAGCAAAATGATTTTAATTTTTTTTTTTTACTTTAAAATAATGTAAAGCAGCTATGAGTAGTGGCTGCTAGGGCAGCAATTAACCACAGTATGCTGAGTAAGCCAGAAACATACAGGCCTGGTAGAAATTGAAATTAGATTACACTAGCAAAATGATTTAAACGTTTTGTTTGAAAAATTTAAAATAATGTTAAGCAGATATGAGTCGTGGCTGGTAGGTAGGGCAGCAATTAATCACAGTATGCTGTGTAAGTCAGAAACACACAGGCCTGATAGAAAATTAAATTAGATTACATTAGCAAAATAATTTAAAAGTTTTTATTTTAAATTTAAAATAATATTAAGCAGATATGAGTGGTGGCACTGGCTGGCTGCTACGTAGGTCAGCAATTAACCACAGTATGCTCTGTAAGTCTGAAACACACAGGCCTGATAGAAAATAAAATTAGATTACACTAGCAAAATGATTTAAAGTTTTTTTTTATTTATTTAAAAAAAGGTTAAGCACAGATGAGTCGTGGCTGATAGCCTAGGTAGGGCAGCAATTAAACACAGTATGCTCTGTAAGTCAGAAACACACAGGCCTGATAGAAAATAAAAATAGATTACACTAGCAAAATGATTTAAAGTTTTTTTTTTTATTTTAAAAAAAGTTAAGCACATATGAGTCGTGGCTGCTAGCCTTGGTAAGGCAGCAATTAACCACAGTATGCTCTGTAAGTCAGAAACACACAGGCCTGATAGAAAGTAAAATTAGATTACACTAGAAAAATGATTTAAAGGTTTTTTTTTTTATTTAAAAAAAGGTTAAGCACATATGAGTCGTGGCTGATAGCCTAGGTAGGGCAGCAATTAAACACAGTATGCTCTGTAAGTCAGAAACACACAGGCCTGATAGAAAATAAAAATAGATTACACTAGCAAAATGATTTAAAGGTTGTTTTTTTTATTTAAAAAAAGGTTAAGAACATATGAGTCGTGGCTGAAAACCTAGGTAGGGCAGCAATTAAACACAGTATGCTCTGTAATCAGAAACACACAGGCCTGATAGAAAATAAAAATAGATTACACTAGCAAAATGATTTAAAGTTGTTTTTTTTATGTAAAAAAAAGGTTAAGCACATATGAGTCGTGGCTGCTAGCCTTGGTAGGGCAGCAATTAACCACAGTATGCTCTGTAAGTCAGAAACACACAGGCCTGATTGAAAATAAAATTAGATTACACTAGCAAAATTATTTAAAGTTTTGTTTTTTTTAATTTAATAAAGGTTAAGCACATATGAGTCGTGGCTGATAGCCTAGGTAGGGCAGCAATTAACCACAGTATGCTCTGTAAGTCAGAAACACACAGGCCTGATAGAAAATAAAAATAGATTACACTAGCAAAATGATTTAAAGGTTTTTTTTTTTAATTTAAAGAAAAAGGTTAAGCACATATGAGTCGTGGCTGCTAGCCTTGGTAGGGCAGCAATTAACCACAGTATGCTCTGTAAGTCAGAAACACACAGGCCTGATAGAAAATAAAATTAGATTACACTAGCAAAATGATTTAAAGTTTTTTTTTTAATTTAAAAAAAGGTTAAGCACATATGAGTCGTGGCTGATAGCCTAGGTAGGGAAGCAATTAACCACAGTATGCTCTGTAAGTCAGAAACACACAGGCCTGATAGAAAATGAAATTAGACTAGCAAAATGATTTAAAAGTTTTTTTTTAAAATTTAAAATAATGTTATAAGCAGATATGAGTGGTGGCTGGCACAGAGCAATGAACCACAGTATATGCTGTGTGAGCCGGAGACACAGGCCTGATAGAAAATGAAAATAAATTACACTAGCAAAATAATTTAAAATTTTTGTTGGTTAAATTTAAACTAATGTTAAGCAGATATCAGTGGTGGCACTAATCACAGTATATGCTGTGAGCCTCACACACAGGCTGAAAGCTAGACAAATGCAAATAAAAATACAAAGAAAAAAAAAACAAAAAACGACTGAAGTTATAGCCCTAAAAAGGGCTTTTTGGGGTGCTGTCCTTGCAGCAGAGATGAGATGAGTCCTTCAGGACTGTAGTGGACACTAAATACACTAGCCTAGCTATCTATTTCCCTATAATGTCAGCAGCAGCAACACAAAAGCTCCTCTCACTAAGAAAGCAAGATCATAATGAGTCTAAAATGGCTGCTGCCAAGAAGCTGGGAGGGTCTGTGAGGGAGTGTCTGATGCTGATTGGCTCTAATGTGTCAGAAGGCTGTGACATACAGGGTCAAAGTTTCCTCAATGATGACACATAGGGGGCGGATCGAACATCGCATATGTTCGCCCGCAGCGGCGAACGCGAACAAGCTATGTTCGCGGTGAACTGTTCGCGGGCGAACAGTTCGGGACATCACTACTGGCAAGATTGTCTGGGACCTGATATTACCCCTAATGAACAAAGGCTATCACTTGTACTTAGACAATTTTTATACAAGTGTCATTTTGTTCAAGCTACTGTATTGCTTTGATAGGGGGGAGACCTCAGCTCTGCGCCAAGAGGAGCTGTTGGCACTTAAGTACAGAGACAAGAAGGAGGTATACCTTCTTACCACCATCCACACAGAGAGGACGGTGGTGGTCTCTGTACGTGGCAGAGCTGAGATCATAAGGTGCATCAAGTCTTATAACCGGCATATGGGTGGGGTTGATCTGGCAGATCAGCTGCTGCAGTCCTACCTAATTATGCGGAAGACAAGGGCCTGGTACAAAAAGGTTGCAATTTACCTAATGCAGATTGCAACCCACAACGCTTTTTTTTTTGTTCAAAAAAGCAAACCCTGGAATGAAACATACTTTTTTACAATTTCAGCTCCAGATCATTTCGGGGATTTTGTACCATGATGCACCTGCTCCCCGGGCGGTGATGGGAGAGAGCAGAGTTGGGGCTACTCATTTTATTTTTAAAATCCCCCCTACTGCCGCAAAGCAGAGACCACAAAAAAAATGCAGAGTCTGTACCAAGAGGGGGCAGAGAAGGGACACTGTATATCACTGTCCTGATTGCCCTGGACAGCCTGGACTCTGCATTGGGGACTGCTTCAAGCGGTACCATACAAAATCCATTTTTAAAAAATAAATACATTTGCTGGTTTTTTTTGGTTATGTTTACTGTTAAATGTTTTTTTTTGTTGTTGTTTTTTTTTACTTTTGCTGTGCCAGATTTTTACATTTCACTACTCTTTTTTTTTTTTTTTCTAAAATTGGGGCTGTTTTTTTTTTTACCAAAACCCCTATCAAACCGATGCTTGGGGCATAGGTGTTCTCAGGGTGCCTTGCAGAAAACAACCTGGAGTGTTTTTTTGCAATAACTTACAACAGTCTCTCATAAATCATAGTCAAAAAGCAATGTGTGTGTAAAAATGAAAATTGAAAAATTACCACCATGGGGTGTCAACATTTAAAAAATATACACTTTCATAGCAATAAATAAAAATGGGGTATGCGATAGGCTCCAAACTAATGATAGGCCTATCAGAAGAAATACTCTCACTTTTAATAACTAAAATTACAAGCCATAAAACAGAACCTTCCCAAAATCCTGGCAAACCTATGCATGGGGGCATTGGTGTACTCAGGTCTTGCAGAAAACAACCTGGAGTGTTTTTTTGCAATAACTTATAACAGTCTCTCATAAATCATAGTCAAAAAGAAATGTGTGTAAAAATGAAAATTGAAAAATTACCACCATACACTTTCTCCAATTTTTTTGGCTAAAACGGTTGCATCAAAGGCATCAAAGCACACCATATACAATACCTTGGGTATCAACCTTTCAAAAATATACACTTTCATGGCAATAAATAAAAATGGGGTATGTGAAAGGCCCCAAACTAAAGATAGACCTATCAGAAGAAATACTCTCACTTTTAACTAAATTTACAATCATAAAATTGGAACAGAATCTTCCAAAAATCCTGGCAAACCTATGCATAGGGGGCATAGGTGTACTCAGGAGGTCTTGCAGAAAACAACCTGGAGTGTTTTTTTACAATAACTTACAACAGGCTTTCCTAAATCATAGCCAAAAAGCAATCGGCTAGATCACGAGTTTTGTCGGTAAGGCTGTGCGGTGCTAACAAGCCTTTTTTTCTTACCGCTCCCTTAAACCAATGCTGGTATTACGAGTTTTCTGCAAGCCGGCGTTAGCCTCAGAAAAGTGAGCGTTGAGCAAAATTTTGCTCCACATCTCACCTCGATACCAGCATTGCTTAAAGGGAAAGTAAACTTTGCACGATTCGATTAGTGGCAATGTAAATACTTATAAAATGAGAGGTATTCATCAATTTAATTATTTTAATATATTTACATAGTTATAAGCCTTTTTTTGCCTTTTCTAATAGTTTCCAAATCAGCCCGTTTTTTTTTTTTTTTGCTCCGGTCACGTTCTTGAAACAGCCTATAGTCAGTCTGGCTGTTAGGCGGCCGTCATTTGACGTCACAACATTGCTGGACGTTCTGCGCATGCATTGGCATTATTTCCTTTAACTTCCTACCCGGGCTCGCTCCAGTTTAGCGCATGCGCACTTACTATAGAGACCAGAATATATTTACTCCGTAAGAATTTCACTCACGCAGGCGCAAATAGACGATAAGCCGAGGTGTGCGCATGCGCACTTTGTCCAGCAATCGAGAATGCGCTTTTGAAGTACGTATAGAGCAGGTGGGACCGCTCTGTACGTAATACACTGTAAAATCCGGAAATTCATGGAGGGAGGAGCGAAGACCAGCAAAATACGTAAATAACATTAGATAAAAATACAATAACACATATTTAAATAATTAAAAAAAAAATAGCGATCACACTATATAGTATGTTAGCTATATAGTAAAGGTGAGAAAACCGGCAAACTTTACCTTCACTTTAAGTCAGCGGTAAGCTGGCAAAACGTGCTCGTGCACGATTTCCCCATAGTAAACAATGGGGCTGAGCTGGGTGAAAAAAAAAACACGTGCAAAAAAGCAGTGTTCAGCTCCTAACGCAGCCCCATTGTTTCCTATGGGGAAATTAATTTTATGTCTGCACCTAACACCCTAACATGAACCCCGAGTCTAAACACCCCTAATCTTACACTTATTAACCCCTAATCTGCCGCCCCTGCTATCGACGACACCTACATTATAATTATTAACCCCTAATCTGCCGCTCCGGACTCCGCCGCCACTTACATTATACTAATGAACCCCTAATTTGCCCCCCCAACATCGCCACAACTATAATAAAGTTATTAACCCCTAAACCTAAGTCTAACCCTAACACCCCCCTAATTTAAATATAATTTAAATACATCTAAATAAAATAACTACAATTAAATAAATTATTCCTATTTAAGACTAAATACTTACCTATAAAATAAACCATAAGATAGCTACAATATAACTAATAGTTACATTTTTATCTAGCTTATGATTTAGTTTTATTTTACAGGCAACTTTGTATTTATTTTAGCTAGGTACAATAGTTATTAAATAGTTATTAACTATTTAATAACTACCTAGATAAAATAAGTACAAAATTACCTGTAAAATAAATCTTAACCTAAGTTACAATTACACCTAACGCTACTCTATAAATAAATAAATTAACTAAATTAAATTAAACTTTAGCTTTAGGGTTCCCTCCACATGCCTTACCACTATCTATCGAAAGGGCACACAGAATAGGACCTAGGAGACAGCCCGGAAACGGCCATAGTAGAGACAGAGTCTGCATATTTAAACTTTTGAGGTTCCAAGACAAAATTGATTTGCTAAGATTATATAGAAAATTTGAAACATTTACCATTAAGGATAAAAAAATCCTTTTGTTCCAAGATCTCTTTATTGAGACAGTACAAAAAAGGAAAGCTATGTCTCCCATATGTACCGCAATGATAAATAAAGGAATAAAAGCACGCTTGATTTATCCTGCCAAGATTTTAGTTGAGGATAATGGTAATAAAATTCTCTTCTCTGAGGCCTCTAAAGCACGAGAATATATAGATTCTAAAGGAGGTTAAAAGACTTCTATGGTATTCTGTGATATTTCTAGCAAATTAAGTTCCTATTTGGAAATAGGACTAAATAATGAATCAGGATTATTTGAATTGTCTAATTTTAGGAGTTTTTCTCTTTCCAGTGTGTTCCCCCCCCCCCTTTTTTTTATTATTTTCTCTTCCTCTCTCTCTCTTTCTCTCCTTCACCTCTCCTCCTCGCACCGGTAGACGTGGAAGTGATGATGAATTAGTGTCGCTCAGAGTGTGACTTGAGCTTAATGATATGTCTTACGTTAGGTTAGATTGATTTTCTATAAAGTTGTAAGAGTGTACGTTTTTAGTTTTTGGTTGAGTAGGAAATTGAATGCGGGATCTTTTTTTAAAATTTTATCTATCTTGCTTCCTATATGGTTGATACAATAGGGAACTTAAGGATCCTTTCGTGGAATGTGGGGGGGGGGGTATTAGTAACTCTATAAAACGGAAACTTGTTATTAAAAAATTAGGATCTCAAAATCCTAGTATTGCATTTTTACAAGAAACCCATTTAAAAAACCCTGAAATATCTAAGTTACGTTTCAGGTGGGTAGGAGAGGTATTAGCGACTCCATGTAAAAACAGGAAAGCAGGGGTTGCTATTTTGTTAAACAAGAATCTATCATACCAAATTTTATATAGTGAGTTAGATCCTGAGGCAAGATTTATGGTAGTACAAATAAAAATTAACGGAGTTAGGTTTGTTCTTTGTAATATATATGCACCAAATATATTCTCTAAAGTATTTTGGGAAACGTTAAAGAGTAAACTATTTCCTTTTGTAACGGATAGAATGATAATAGGAGGTGATTTTAATCTCTCTCTTTGTCCGGCGATTGATAGATTTTCAAAAAAATTTTTTGCTCTATATAATAAGCAAGCTAAATTTATGGGAAAATTTTGTTATCAATTGAAATTAATTGATATTTGGAGACTTTATAACCCGGACCAACGTATATATACCTGTGAATCTAAAACATTCAAGACATTCTCCAGAATTGATTTTATTTTAGTAACAGAATCTCTATCACTGCAAAAAATGGAAGCGGAAATTGGTGAGATAGTTATTTCGAATCATGCAATTGTCTCTGTCGTTTCCTTTTCCTTCTAACTCAGTAAGAGGTAATTTAAATTTTATTTTTCCACGGTATATGTATAAGAACATGAAGTTTAGCCTATGGCTAAAAGAAAAATGGAAAGATTATTGTACGTATAACATCTCCTATTTCCATAAAATTGACATTTTCTGGGAGGCCTCTAAAACATTCCTAAGGGGCGAAATAAAAGCATATATGTGTAAAAAGAAAAAGAAAGATAGAATGAGAGAAGTCCAACTGGCCAATTACGTTAGAAATAGTTATAAAAAATATATTACTGACCCAACGCTTGTACACTGTGAATGTTATTCTACGGCCAGAGCAGAAAGGGATATATTCTTTAAACAGAACTTCTTAGAGGAGGAGACTAAACTCAACATACGTTATAAGGGCTATTATGGGTGTTCGACAAAACATCTAGCAAATTTAATTAGAAGTAGGAAGAAAAAGAATTATATTTTATCAATTAAAGACCAAGATAATAGATATATCGAAGTAGCTGATATTAATAATGCTTTTTTCTTATATTATAAAAATCTATATTCTCAGTCTAATAATAATAAACAAAATCAAGAGAAATTTTGGTCTCAAATAAAAATTCCTCAAGTGGCAGGTGACTCTCTTGAAGGCTTGAATTCCCCCATTTCGTTGGAGGATATAGAGGATGCAATAAATAGAACTAAAGTAAATAAAGCTGCTGGCCCCGATGCTCTTCCCGCAGAATTCTATAAGATTTTGGCGGATGAGATTAAGCCCACACTGGAAAAACTTTTTAATACCTATTTTATGAGTGGCTGCCCACTCTCAGAATATTTTGCGGCTGCTAATATCTCTCTTATACCAAAAAAAGATAAAGATCCTGAAGATTTGGCCTCTTATAGACCGATTTCGGTACTAAATATAGATTATAAGATATTAACCTCTATTTTAGCTACCAGATTAATGAAATGTCTTGATAAAATTATACATCAAGACCAAACAGGATTTTTGGCCTCTAGAAACTCATCAAAAAACATTCGGAAAATTATTACTCTTATAGATTATATCTGGAATTTAAATAAAGATATTAGTAAACAATTTAAGTATGATATTGCGCTCTTAACATTGGATGCTGTTAAAGCATTCGACTCCATAGAATGGGATTATCTATTTCAGACGCTGGAGAGATTTGGTTTTAAAAACCAATTCCTCCAATTTGTGCGTAACTTATATAAATCTCCTATCTTCTGATTAATGATACTCTTACCTCCGGTATAAGATTACAAAAAGGTACTAGGCAAGGATGTCCCCTCTCGCCCCTACTTTTTAATTTGGCACTTGAACCTCTTGCAATTTGGCTAAGGAAAGTGATGGAAGGGGTCAATCTTGGTAAAATCTCTCTGAAAACTCTTTTGTATGCCGATGATTTGTTAATCTTTTTATACAATACATCCAACTCTATTCCTATAATCTTGGACTCTTTGAATCTCTTTAGTTCTTTTTCCGGTTATAAGGTGAATTTTCAGAAAAGTGAAGTGATGTGGATTTCTGAACATAATATCAGGACAATTAATATCCCGTTCAAAGAAGTTGAGATATTAAGATATCTAGGGATTTTTTTGCATAGAAACCCAGATAAATGGTATGATCTTAATTTTAAGCCGCTATTACAGAAAATCGAATCTGATTTGAAATTGTGGGCTGTTCTACCTTTATCTCTGTCAGCCAAGGTTAACCTTATCAAGTCAATTATTTTCCCTCGTCTACTTTTTCCTTTACAGAATCTGCCTTTGCTTTTGACTAAAACTGATTTACGGAAACTATATGCAAAATTCTCTCAATTTATTTGGCGAGATAAGAAAAAAACGCAAATTGCTTTGGAAAAACTGATGTATTCTCGTGAAGCGGCCGGTTTAGCCTTACCTAATATCAAGTTTTATATTATTGCTGCCCTAGGGAAAATTGCAGTAGACTGGCTGGCAGAAACTAATTGGTTCTCATCTAAAGAAATTGAAAGTTTTATGATCTATCCATTTGCTCTTAAAACCTTATTACATATATCTGTAAAAAAATTACCTAATAATATTAAGAGTTTAATCTCAATTAAAAATATAATTGCTGCCTGGCAAATTCTCTGTTCGGTAATCGGTATAGATCATACTTTTTCGGAATATTTACCCCTATTGGGCAATCCTGAATTTTCGGCCGGGATTAATCAAAAAGTATTTAGAAGTTGGTCCAATAAGGGCCTTAAAGCAGTCCACCAATTTTTTACAGCTGATGGACAAATAGAAGAGTTTGATAATTTGAGAGGTCAGTTTAATCTGTCAAGTAATATTTTTTATCCCTATTTCCAAATTCTGCATTTCATAAAATCTAAGAAGTGGAACGGTATTGAGGCAATTGCATGGTCTGAGTTAAGAGCTAGTATTACTATTTCTAGAACTAAATCTCCTTCCATTTCACTACTTTACAGTATTATGTTATCTAAACAAAGCGACTCCTGGTTAGAAAACCTTAATTTGCAGAGAGGGGAGTTCCTGTGTGGGGGTGGAGACTAATGGCAGCATGTCTCATGTCGGCGTTCAGGTCGGCTGCTAACACTGCATCCCACTCTTATTGCTCCATAGCCCCAGATCTCTGTGGTGCAGAGGGGCCGTGGCAAGTGTGATTTTGCCGGAGAAGGAACTCACAGAGGCCAATGTGGTCTGCGGTTTTTACCGCATTTCTATCTTTATACTGATCCAGTTGACACCCCCAGAAACAACTCGAATTAGAGAGGAAAAAGTCCATGACCTACCCTGGTTGTAGAGTCGTTGGATGTTATTATCCCTACCTAGATAAGCCGGGTCTAATCTAAGGTTCAAGAACAAAGTCGGGGGCCCTGCAACAATACAAATCTTACCGGAGTAGCAGAGAGTGTGACGCCGGGACGTTGAGCATCGCCTCCTGGATCGAGGGAGTGCTGTGGCTGGGAGGACGGCGGAGGGATCCGCTTGCAGCGCTTGGGAGTGAAGTGCCGGAAGCTTGTGTGGTTTCCGTCTATTGGATTGAGGACCGGCCATCGGAGGTAGCGCTCAGTAGTCAAAGCAGCAATTCATGGCATTGTAGCGGTTGGCGTCTCCTCAGCTGAAGGTCGGCCCGTTGTAAGGAAGACATCCTGGTTTTGTCTTACAGAGCCCACAAGTATAATCGACTGTGCTGATTTCACATAAAGTGGTATTTCTTTTTCATTACAAAAAAAGCTGACTCTGCTAATAAATAGTTTGCTGTCCGGGAAAGAGCTCAATCAAACGTTCAGCTTAATCTGGTGATCACTAAAGTCCAGATATTTTTATGCCTGACATTGGAACTTAGCGGAAAAAAAAAAAAAGAAGTAATGACATTATTATAACAATCTTTGCTTACTGGTGTATCGTCATCTAAATATTAGTACAAAAAAGCTCTGATAGTACACTACAGTCTCTTTTCTTGCTAGATTTACATTTGGTTGCTGGACTTAAACTGCCCTTGATAAAATCCTATGTGTGGGCCATATTGTACAGCTGTAAATGTACAGGTATTAGTGTAATCTGTATAAACCCTTAGGAAATGCATTGCTAACTTTGTTTATTTAAAGGTACGAGGTGTCTCTTAGAAGCTCATATACTGTTCAAAGTTTGTTAAAAATTGCCAATATACCTGTCATAATGTTTGCATAAGGGCATCTTAGTTATGCTCAGGTTATATATGATTTCAGTTACACAGGTTATAGACAGGTTATAACCAGTAATCTAACCCACAGTTTATAAGAACAGTTATAAAGTAAAAGTACATAACTCTGAGACTTAGATATAATCAAAAGGGTCAGGTATTTAGCTATAAGTGTCTTATTATCAGGTGATGCCGTTTGGCTATTTTTCTTTTTTTTTCTTTTTCTGCTTCTTTGTCAATTTTTGATATACAAGGCACAGGCCAGTGGAAATTAGCAAAGTAAATTGTTTTTTCTAGATCATTTTGCCTAAGTATTGTAACACTAATTTAAGTAATCACACAAGCTATTAACCCTTCTATTACACACAAAAAAAAAAAAAGCACCATTCACTGGGACAAGTTCCCTGAGCTAGACAGTAAGATTCTTCACTGGATTTATTCAAGTCACAATGTATATAGACACTCTCTAGTAGTGTCCCTTCAGTATCCTTTTCACTAATAATAGTATTTTTCACTTTTTGGTTGTTGTCCATCACTTTTTTCACACTATCAATGGAAAAATTTATCACACAGGCAAAAACTAATTCCCCAAAAATGCCAGCCAAATCCAAAGATAAAAAAGCCAAGACGGCAGATAATAGCGTAGAAAATATACCTGAAATGACTTCCTTAACTATTGACACTCAGGCCCTTATCAGTCAGTTAGCGTCTATTTTTTCACCACAATTCGACTCTATAAAAACAGAGTTAGGTGTTATCTCAGCTGATATAGGGGCACTTTCAATGGAAATAAAACAATTTGCATTAAGACTTTCCGAAGCTGAAGATAGGATCTCATCACTAGAAGATCAGGCAAACATGCAACACACAGATACACACAAACAAGAGGCTAAGCTAAAAAGTATGCAATTGCGCCTGGAGGATCTCGAAGATCGCTCCAGGCGCAATAACATTAGAATTATTGGTCTACCGGAATCTCCGGAGTTTGAGGATCTTATGACTTTTTCTTCCACTACTCTACCACAGGCACTGGGTATGCCTACACATCTGGTACCCTTGGTAATTGAGAGAGCGCACAGAGTAGGCTCCAGGAAGCCTGTTGTTATTGGGGACACCAGACCTAGGATGGCCATCCTCAAGCTCCTGAAATTTCAGGACAAGATTGAGATCCTAAATTTCTATAAAAAAAAAAAGAGCCTTTGATATTTGGTAATAACAAAATATTGTTTTTCCAGGATTTCTCTGGCGAGACCTCAGCTAGGAGAAAAGTCATGGCTCCGTATTGTACGCAACTAATAAATAAAGGCATTAATGCTTGGCTGAGCTATCCGGCCAGAATTATAATGAAAGATAATGGTAACAGGCAGGTATTTAGTGAAACAACTGAGGTAATTGAATTTTTAAAGAAACTTGGATAATGATGAAATGTTAATACTTTATGTTTAGTATGCTGAGAGTATTGTTAAAGATAAGAAATCCAAGTTTTTTTCTGGATCAGTTTTTATTTTCTTCTTTTTATCTTTGTGTTTTTTTTTTTTTCTTTTCCTCCTTTTTCCCGTTCCCTCTCTTTCCCTAGGGACAAATTGTTGATTATTAATATTGGCAAAAAATGATAGCGGAAATTAGGATGTTTTCCTGGAATGTGGGGGGTATTACTTCACCAGTGAAACGTAAATTGATTGTTAGAACTTTAGCTAGGTTGCAGCCTGATCTGAGCCTATAGAGATTCCGCTATAAATTAAAATGAACAGATATCTGGCAAATTCAAAACCCTGACATTTCAGTATACACATGTGAATCTAAGGCTCACAAGACATTTTCTAGGATTGACTTATTTTTGGTCTCTGAGTCGTTATCTATCTGGCAATCAAAGGCTGAGATAAGGAAGATTCTGATATCGGACCATGCAATAATTTCATTAACATTCCCATCATTGAAAAAAGATATGGTTCAAAAATCGGTATTTTGCTTTCCTCGTTTTTTATGTTCTGAGCCTAGGTTTCGGTTGTGGTTACAATTAAAATGGCAGGAGTACGGTTTCAATAATATTGAATATAGAAATAAAGTTGAAACTTTTTGGGAGGCCTCTAAGACGGTTCTAAGAGGCGAGATTATGGCTTATTTAAATGTTCGAGGGAAGAAGATTAAATCTCGGGAGGTTACTTTGGCAAAGAGAGTGAAGAATGCTTACATATTAGTACAGAATGTTCCCTCGCAGAATAATTGGGACGACTATATTGCTATCAGAAAAGAGCGAGATCTCTTTCTAAAATAGCAATCCCAAACAGAGGAAATTAGAATAAATCGGCATTATAAGGGGTTTCATGGCTGCTCGGCCAAACATTTGGCTAATCTCACTAAAAACAGGAAGTAAAAATTTTTTATACCGGTCATTAAAGATAGCAAGACCAGACATATGGAAACTTCGGAAATTTGTAAGGTTTTTGCCTCTTATTATCAATATATATATTCTCCAGTTAAGACTAACCTTTATAACCAAAGGGTATTTTGATCTAAAGTGGTGACGCCTAAGATTCAAATTGAAGATCTGACGATGCTAAATGATCCTATAACTAGAGTAGAAATCAGCAAGGCCATTGATAAATTGAAACTTAATAAAGCCCCTGGCCCAGATGGATTCCCTGCTGAGTTCTATAAATGTCTTAAGGAAGATTTATTACCGGTATTAGAGAATTTATTCAATGATTATTATACAGTAGATAAACCAATTTCATCCTATTTTTCAATGGCCAACATCTCCCTTATATTGAAAAAGGGGAAAGATTCGGAGGATCTAGGCTCTTATAGGCCGATATCGGTTTTAAATTCAGATTATACGATTTTAGCCTCTATGTTAGCCGACAGATTATCATCTTGTCTGCAGAAACTTATTCATTCTGACCAGACGGTGTTTATGATTAACAGAAATGCATCTAAGAAAATACGGAAATTAACTACATTGTTAGATTTTGCATGGAATGAGGAACAAAAAACTGGTTCAAGTAGAGGATGTGATATGGCCGTCCTTACATTAGACGCAGTCAAAGCGTTTGACTCCATAGTATGGAAGAATCTCTTTACTTCACTCGGGAAATTTGGAATTAACGGGAATTTTTTGCAATTTATCCATAGAATTTACTCGAAGCCGATATCATATATATTAGTAAATGGGATGGTCTCTCCTAAAATAATACTTCAGCGGGGTACTCGGCAAGGGTGCCCATTGTCCCCCTTGCTGTTTAATACAGCACTAGAGCCACTCGCGATACGATTAAGAAATAGTCTAACAGGGATTGCAATAGGATCGCTTCGTCTAAATACGTTGTTATATGCGGATGACGTTTTGGTATTTCTAGAAAATACACAGCAATCTATTCCAATTTTGATGCAGTTATTAGAAGAATTTAGCTCATTTTTAGGTTACAAAGTGAATACGGAAAAAAGTGAGTTGATGTTTATAGGGAAATTAGCATTGAGGTGCCCCAACAATCCATTTAAAGAGGTAGATTCTGTTAAATATTTGGGTCTTGTACTACATAAGAATCCTAAGCATTGGTACATAGATAATTATGTTCCTTTATTTAAAAAAATTAAATTAGATTTGCAACTATGGACCTCCTTTCCTATATCGTTAATGGCAAGAGTGAATTTGGTTAAAACCATAATTTTTCCATGCCTTCTCTATCCAATTCAAAATTTACCTTTATTTATATCTAACCAGGATCGAAGAAATTTGCACTGCTATTTCTCTAAATTTATTTGGCAAAATAAAAAACCACGTATTGCATTATCCAGGTTAATGCAGAAATCATGGGCTGGTGGCTTATCACTTCCAGATATCAGTTTATATAATATTGCAGCGTTGATAAAAATCGCAATTGATTGGCTGGCAAGAACAGATATATTCTCCTCTTTTGCACAGGAGTCTTTCTTGATACATCCTTTTGCACTATCAGCTATATTACATTGTAAGCCTCGACAACTACCCTCTAATGTTTCTTCACTAATAACATTCAAGAATATAGTTCTTGCGTGGCATAAATTTTGTAAATTATTAGAAATAGATTTTACCTTTTCAGAATTTCTCCCTATCCAGGGTAACCCGTCATTTTCTCCGGGTATTCACCAAAGTACTTTTAAGCTCTGGGCCGAGAAGGGTTTAAGTCGGATTTGTCAATTAATAGGCTCAGATGATTTAGTTCTAGCGGGAGAAACTTTGTTTTCACTTTATCAGTTACCCAGATCAGATTTATTTGCATTTTTTCAGATACTGCATTTTATCGCAGCACAGGACTGGAAGTTCCCCACATCTATTGCATGGTCCGATGTCAGGGTCTTATTACAAAGATTTGTGGCGGGTGTTACATCAATTTCATTAATTTATGATATTATGCTCTCGAAGCAAACTAAAGGTGTTTTAAATAAGATTTGTGGTTTTTGGAGCACGTTAAATTCGGACATAGATCAGGACAGAGTCACACAGAGTTTTAAGACCTTGGATAGGTGCAAAGTCCCCTCAATGTGGAAGGAATCACATATGAAACTTATGAATAATTTCTATTTATATCCAGCCAAACTTGCCAGGTTTTATCCATCTAGATCAGCTTGCTGTCCAAAGTGTGCGTACATGGAAGCGGATCTATTTCATATGTTTTGGGCATGCCCCCGGATAAATCAGCTCTGGTTGAAACTTATATATTGGTTTAACAGTATTCATGGGGTATCTATCTCTCTCACGTTCCAGGATATTATCCTATTGATTGAGACCTCGAGTAATCAAGATAGGCATTGGGTACGTTCATTAAATACCTTAATATTAGTGGTAAGACAGAGTATTATAAAAAAATGGAAAGCAAAAAAAGGGCCTGCATTCTCTGAGGTTCTACATGCTATTCAAGATCAAATTATTTTTGAATCATACCATCTACAGGATGCTTCAGAAACTAGAATTAAGACATTTCTACTTGGTTGGTATGCTATTATTAATTCTTATCTCATACCTATACAAAAACAGATTTTAGCACCTTTCCTGTCCTCAGTTAGTTTTGCAGAGATGGTTGTATTAGACCTGTTTCCACATTCATGGATAACAAATGCTGCCGAAATTAAGTATTAACTGTATCAGGGATTAGGGGAAGGAGGGTTTTTTTTTTTTTTTGTTTTTTTTTCTTTTTTCTTTTCTCTCTTTCTTCTTTCTCTCTGTCTTCTTCTTTTCTTTTTTTTATTTCTTTCGAGCTCCCTCACAGCAATTCGCCGCAAGGAGCCAGTCACAAAAATGCCGAGAAATTATTGTCATAGGTTGTGTTGTGATATCTGTGAAATTATTTTTGACTTTATGCTTATATGTGACAACAAAAGTGATTTTTGTTAATTGTATTTATCGGCTATGAATAAAGATATATTGAAAAAAAAAAGAAAACCTTAATTTGAAATGGAGTGTAGCGATTCCGGGAGTTGATCGAGATAAAATAAGAGCTAGCTTTAATTTAATCAATAAACTTCAAATACCAATAAGCTGGAAAGAGAGTCATTTGAAGATAATCCATAATTTTTATTACACACCTCAGAGACTGGCCAAAATATATCTTATTTAAAGCTTCCCCTGTCCACGATGTTGTTATATCAATGCTGACAGTTTACAGATGTTTGTATTGTGCCCTAGAGTGTATCAGTTCTGGAAAAAGGTAGCTTTTTATTTAATACTTTGTATGAAACTAATATCTGTTTTGATCCAGACACTATTTTCTTTTTGATCAGTCTACTTGGGCGTCCTCTCCATATAGAAAAAGTGTAAATGTAATCATCCTCTTTGTCAGATATCTTATATTAAAGAACTGGAAAGCTAAAAAGATGCCAGGCTTCTCGATATTTGTGAAAGGAATCCAAATGCATATAATTTTTGAATCTTTCCACCTGAGAGAAGCTAGTGAAAGAGAAGTTAGGAAGTTCTTAGTAAGATGGTTACCGATTATTAAGTCATATTCAGAAGGAGCCCAAAAAAGAATCCTATATCCATTTTTTAGTTCAGGTAGTTTTAGTGATTTGGTTCTTCTGGGTCATTTCCCGGCAGAATGGATTAGGGGTTATAGAGACTCATAACACTTTAGCGCGGAATTGAAACTACTAGGATATATTTTGATATGATGCCGAGGTGAGAGGTGAGGGAGTGTGTGTTTGTTTTCTTTCTCTCTTTTTTTTCCCTTCTTTCTCTGTCCCCAGCTTTTTATGTTAAGAAAAAATATGCCAGAAGTGTAAAAAGCAGGTTTTGCAATGTTTCTGTTTGATTTGTTAATTCCACAGAAAGTGGAAAAGAATTATCTGTTTTGTTGATGCTACGGTCTATACAGATCTCATTAGACGATTTTTGGTTTTTCTGTTGCGTTGTTTAATTGTATCTATTGAAAATGTGGCCCTGCGCAGCCTGCAATTCCGTGTTTTTTTTTGTTTTGTTTTTCTGTATTATGTATATTATTTACACTGATGGCATGTATGAATAAATAATTAAAAAAACCTAAATTAAATTAAACTAATTACAATTAAATGAAATAAACTAAATTACGGGGAAAAAAACACTAAATTACAGAAAATAAAAAAGAATTACAAGAATTCTGAACTAATTACATCTAATCTAATTCCCCTAATAAAATAAAAATCACCCCCAAAATAATAAAATTCCCTACCCTTATACTAAATTACAAATAGCCCTTAAAAGGGCCTTTTGTGGGGCATTGCCCCAAAGTAATCAGCTCTTTTACCTGTAAAAAAAAAATACAGTACCCCCCCAACATTACAACCCCCCACCCACATACCCCTACTCTAAAAACCACCCAATCCCCCCTTTAAAAAACCTAACACTAACCCCCTGAAGATCACCCTACCTTGAGCCGTCTTAACCCAGCAGGGCACAAGTGGACCTCCAGACCGGCAGAAGTCTTCATCCGATCGGGGTAGAAGAGGTCCTCCAGATGGCAGAAGGCTTCATCCAGGCAGCATCTTCTATCTTCATCCTTCCGGAGCGGAGCCATCTTCTATCCAGCTGACGCAGAGCCATCCTCTTCAATCGAAGTCCTAACGAAGAATGAAGGTTCCTTTAAATGACGTTATCCAAGATGGCGTCCCTCAAATTCCGATTGGCTGATAGGATTCTATCAGCCAATCGGAATTAGGGTAGGAAAAATCCGATTGGTTGATTTAATCAGCCAATCGGATTGAAGTTCAGAATCCTATAAGCCAATCGGAATTCGAGGGACGCCATCTTGGATGATGTCATTTAAAGGAACCTTCATTCTTCGTTAGGACTTCGATTGAAGAGGATGGCTCCGCGTCGGCTGGATAGATGATGGCTCTGCTCCGCTCCGGAAGGATGAAGATAGAAGATGCCGCCTGGATGAAGCCTTCTGCCATCTGGAGGACCTCTTCTGCCCTGATCAGATGAAGACTTCTGCCGGTCTGGAGGTCCACTTGTGCCCGGCTGGGTGAAGACGGCTCATGGTAGGGTGATCTTCAGGGGGTTAGTGTTAGTTTTTTTAAGGGGGGGGGATTGGGTGGGTTTTAGAGTAGGGGTATGTGGGTGGTGGGTTGTAATGTTGGGGGGGTATTGCATTTTTTTTTTACAGGTAAAAGAGCTGATTACTTTGGGGCAATGCCCCGCAAAAGGCCCTTTTAAGGTCTATTTGTAATTTAGCATAGGGTAGGGAATTTTATTATTTTGGGGGGCTTTTTTATTGTATTAGGGGGATTAGATTAGGTATAATTAGTTTAAAATTCTTGTAATTCTTTTTTATTTTCTGTAATTTAGTGGGGGGGGTTCGTAATTTAGTTTATTTAATTTAATTGTAATTAGTTTAATTTAATTTAGTTAATATATTTATTTATAGAGTAGTGTTCGGTGTAATTGTAACTTAGGTTAGGATTTATTTTACAGGTAATTTTGTATTTATTTTAGCTAGGTAGTTATTAAATAGTTAATAACTGTTTAATAACTATTGTACCTAGTTAAAATAAATACAAAGTTGACTGTAAAATAAATATAAATCCTAAAATAGCTATAATGTAACTATTAGTTGTATTGTAGCTATATTAGGGTTTATTTTATCGGTAAGTATTTAGTTTTAAATAGGAATAATTTATTTAATTGTAGTAAATTTATTTTGTTTAATTTAAATTATATTTAAGTTGGGGGGTTAGACTTAGGGTTAGACTTAGGTTTAGGGGTTAATAAATTTATTATAGTAGCGGCGACGTTGGGGTCGGCAGATTAGGGGTTAATAAATGTAGATAGGTGTCGGCGATGTTAGGGACGGCAGATTAGGGGTTAATAAAATTTAACTAGTGTTTGCGAGGCGGGCGTGCGGCAGTTTAGGGGTTAATACATTTATTAAAGTGGCGGCGATGTCCGGTCAGCAGATTAGGGGTTAATAAGTGTAGTTAGGTTGCGGTGACGTTGGGGGTGGCAGATTAGGGGTTAATAAATATAATGTAGGTGTCGGCGATGTTAGGGGCAGCAGATTAGGGGTTCATATGTATAATGTAGGTGGCAGGGATGTCCGGCCGGCAGATTAGGGGTTAAAAAAAATTATTATAGTGTTTGCGATGTGGGGGGGCCTCGGTTTAGGGGTTAATAGGTAGTTTATGGGTGTTAGTGTACTTTATAGCACTTTAGTTAAGAGCTTTATGTTCCGGTGTTAGCCCATAAACTCTTAACTACTGACTTTTTAGGAGTCTTGACAGGAGAGGGTCTACCGCTCACTTCTTCCAAGACTCATAATACCAGCGTTAGGCAAGTCCCATTAAAAAGATAGGATACGCATTTGACATAAGGGGATTTGCGGTAGCCTCGAGTCGTGTAAGAAAAGTGAGCAATAGACCCTTTCCTGCCTGACTCGTAATACCAGCGGGCGTTAAAAAGCAGCGTTGGGACCTCTCAACGCTGCTTTTTAAGGCTAACGCCAAACTCATAATCTAGGCTATAGTGTGTGTAAAAATGAAAAAAATACCACCACACCCCATATACAATACCTTGGGGTCTCAACTTCAGAAATATATGCACGTTCATGGCGAGCAAATAAATTGGGGTATGTAAAAAAGATAGTCAAAGAAGAATTTAAAAAAATCACAAACACATGTCAGAAGTTTGGCATTGCAATCCCCAACCAACCCAACAAACCTATGCATAGGTGGTATCAATGTATTTAGGAGATCTTGCCGAACAAATATTGGGGTATTCTTTGGCAGTAACACATAACAGGAATTGAGAATCCATGCTTAAAATACAATTTGTGTGAAAAATAACACACAAAAATGACTACCCAAAAGTTTGACAAAGGCTGATGGTTGAATTAGTGCATGGAAAGTGTTAAAATACCAGCATTTGAAATACCCTAGGGTGTCTACTTTTCAAAAATATATGGTTTGATGGGGGTAAATTACATTGGCCGGCTTCAGAATTTACCTAAATAGGACATGGGTACATGATGACAAATGTAAAAATTCCAAGTTAGAAAACTGGAATGCGCCCCCTAAAAATAAGGCCTTTTAGCCCCCTGAGAACCCAACAAACCTATTCATGGGTGGTATCACTGTACTCAGGAGATGTTGTTGAACACATACTGAGGTGTTTTTTTGCAGTAAAACATAACAGGAACTAAGAATTCATGCCTAAACTAGAACATGTGTGAAAAATAACACAAAAAAATGACTAATCAAAAATATGACAAAGACTTGTGGTATAATTAGTGCCTGGAAAGTGTTAAAATATCTGCATTTAAAATACCCTAGGGTGTCTACTTTTAAAAAATATATGGTTTGATGTGGGTAAATTACATTGGCCGGCTTCAGAATTTACCTAAATAGGACATGGGTGCATGATGACAAATGTGAAAATACCAAGTTGAAAAACTGGAATGCGCCCCCTAAAAATAAGGCCTTTTAGCCCCCTGAGAACCCAAAAAACCTATTCATGGGTGGTATCACTGCACAGAAGATGTTGCTGAACACATATTGGGGTGTTATTTGGCAGTAACCCTTAACGTTCTCAATAAATGTATTCTTAAATTGCTATTTTGTCAAAATATTAAAAAAAAATTCTTTCAAACTTTGGCATAGATTGGTGGTAAAATGGTTGTATGAATAGAGTCAAAATACCCCAAGTTTAATACCTTAGGCTGTCTTCTTTTTAAAAATATATACATGTAAATGGTTATTCAGGGATTCCTGACAGATATCAGTGTTTCAATGTAACTATCGCTAATTTTGAACAAAAATGGTTTGGAAATAGCAAAGTGCTACTTGTACTTATTGCCCTATAACTTGCAAAAAAAGCAAAGAACATGTAAACATTGGGTATTTCTAAACTCAGGTCAAAATTTAGAAACTATTTAGAATGGGTGTTTTTTGGTGGTTGTAGCAGTGTAACAGATTTTGGGGGTCAAAGTTCGAAAAGTGTATTTTTTTCCATTTTTTCCACATATTTTATAATTTTTTATATCAAATTATGATATGATGAAAATAATGTTATCTTTAGAAAGTCATGCAGAAAAGTAACAACAACCCAGTCAAACATAGCAAGTTGTTCTGCGAAATTGATAAGTTAGTAGTGTCTAATGGTTTAACCATACACTGGAAAAAGACCAAGGGTCATTCCAAGATTCTAGGTCCTGATAAGGAAGGCAATGATCTTGCAGATTCATTAGCCAAACAAGGAGCCATAACTGGAGAGCTCCTTAATATCGACCACGTAATGGGTGCAATTCAGGTAGAAGCCATTACCAGAAATCAGGCTAAACAACAAAATGAGCCTAACCTGGTACAATGGAGTCAGCATTCTCCTAGTGAGGACCTGATCACTAGTGAAAAGGAAGGCCCATTATAGGTATCTTTTATAAACACATAGAAGATCCTGAAAGCAACCCCATCTCAAAAGAGGACAGTATTGGCAAGGAAGATCTTAGAATCTTAATGAAATCCAGATCACAATTCAAGTTACAAGATAGTTTGTTAATTAGTGAAAATGTAAAAAGGGATAGGAAACAGTGATTCTTATATAGACCCCATAAGTAGAAATTATATGTGTATAGCCAGGTAGAAGTAGCCCCTTCAGTAAAGAGGGGGGTTCAAAGTTGGCAAAGGGTGACAATCACCTATAATTATTATAATCAATAAATGGGGGGTGCTCAATGTCCGTGTTTAGAGACCAGCTACCTTTACTCTGCGATACTCACATGAACCACTTATAGGATTTAGACGATATATTGTTCAACCAAATAACTTACTATATATTCTTATAGCGTTATTACGCCAACTTATGTATTCATGATAAGTTATCTAATTTATCTAATTAACTTTACTTTGTGACCGTTTCAGTTGGATCTACACTGCTCCAGCATTGTACTTAGATAGACTTAATTGTTGTTGGAGGTCAATCCTTCATTATAGATACTTAATTGTACAATCCGTGAGCATTTTTTAGTGTGTATCTAACTGAATTTGTCTTATTCTTAAGTTTGATATTTATACAGTTCACACGCTGTTGTGGGCACTCTGGGGAATCAGTCTATTTTTATTACCATACACTTTTCGTGAAACCCTTTTTTCCCAGGATAGAATTTGTTAACTATACCCACAATAGTTTACTTAGTGACTGTTTCTAATTTTGGATTTATACACATAGGTATGGTGATACTCCTTCCATTGGTTTTTAATCTAAGTTGTGTATGTGCTTTATGTGTAAATTGTATCACTCACACTATTAAGTTTTTACTATATACTTAATAAATGTTTACTTTTATATTTACTGATCCCCTCCCTTCTGGCAACCTTTCTTCCTGGAGTTCTCTAACACTACTTATATGTAATTATCTTCTATGAGTGCTCAAGTTATGTCCGCCCTTTACTCTCTCCTCTGTTTAAAACAGTTTGTTAATTGGAACCTCCAAAACTGGCATCCAACAATGGGTAGTACCTACCAAGTTCAGAGGTCTCACGCTTCAACATGCCCATGATGCTCCCACCTCTGGTCATCCTGATGCCAAATTAACATATGAAATATTTGTGATTACACCTTTTGGCCGCATATGTTGAAGGATGTTCAAACCTACTGACAAGGTTATTTAATCTGTCCACAGTTCTAACCCACTGCGCCAACGCATAGAGCGTCATTGCAGAAAAGGGGGATGGTAATGCCATGGTCAGATATACAAACTGATTTTATTGGTCCAGTAACTAGGTCATCTAGAGGTAACAGATACATGTTAACAGTGACATGCCTGTTCACTAAATGGGTAGAGTGCATCACTGCACCTAATAATAGTGCTGAAACATGCGCAGCATTGCTCATCAACCACGTGTTTTCAAGATTTGGTTTACCCCAGCGAATCAAATCCGATCGGGGGACCCACTTTACTAGCGAAGTGATGACCAAAATGTGGAAAATACTAGTGGTTAAAAGAAAGCTCCATATTGCATATAGAGCTGCCTCCAGTGGTGGTGTCGAGCGCTAAAACCAGCCCTTTGTGAAAATCCTCAAAAAGTTTGTGAGTGAAACTGATAAAGACTGGGATGTAAAATTACCTCTAGTCCTAATGGCATTAAGAGCAACTCCAAGTAATGCTACTAAGATGTCACCTTTTGAATTGATGACTGGTAGAAGAATGGTTCTACCTCAGCATCCACTGTACCGTACATCAGATCAGAACTTGATACATTTTGCCAATACACATCAATATGTGGAGAACTTAAAGGGACAGTCAAGTCCAAAAAAAACTTTCATGATTCAAATAGAGCATGGTATTTTAAACAACTTTCCAATTTACTTTTATCACCAATTTTGCTTTATTATCTTGGTATTCTTAGTTGAAAGCTAAACCTAGAAGGTTCATATGCTAATTTCTTAGACCTTGAAGGCCGCCTCTAATCTAAATGCATTTTGATAGTTTTTCACCACTAGAGGGCATTAGTTCATGTGTTTCATATAGATAACATTGAGCTCATGCACGTGATTTACCATGGAGGCAGCTCTGATTAGCTAAAATGCAAGTCTTTCAAAATAACTGAAATAAGGGGGCAATCTGCTGAGTCTTAGATACAAGGTAATTACAGAGGTAAAACGTGTATAATTATAACTTTGTTGGTTATGCAAAACTGGGGAATTTATAATTAAGGGATTATCTATCTTTTAAAATAACAACAATTCTGGTGTTGTCTGTCCCTTTAAGGAAGCACTTGCAATATGCTTTTGCATTTGCGCAAAGGAACATAGAAAAGTCAGTAACTGCTGCTAAAACCTATTATGACCTCAAAACGTCCAAAAAGGAATATGAAATTACTAATAAAGTTTATCTTTATAACTTTGGAAGAGATTGAGTTAAGGAGAAGAAATTTCTTCCATCATGGAAGGGTCCTTTTGTCATAACTGACAAAATATCTCCAGTTGCCTATAAAATAAGGATACCTAAAAATTATACTTTGATGGATAAATAGGTCCATATTAATCAGTTGCGAGCGTGCCATCCTAGGTCCCAATTACAAGTCATAGAGGGAGAATGAAGTGACATATCCCCAAATGCACGAAAGAAGTACTGTAGTTTAAAGATGCCTAGATAACAAGCATAAATATGAGGATCGAAAAATAACGGACTCTCTTCATAATAAGACTGTCTATGACTGTCAGTACACTCACCAAGTAACACTGACTTTAAGCCAATTCAAATACACGTGTCCTACATATATTTTGGAAGGGGGATTTTATGTCAGGCTGTTGCTGAGTGGCATTAGAATATATATATATATATATATATATATATATATATATATATATATATATATATATAGGTGATAAGATTAGTATTAGGCGCACAGGTCAAAGAACAATGACCTGTTTAGTGTCAATATTAGTGCCAGAGGAAAATACTATACAGATATAAATCAGGCATATGTTATATGTTTCACCATATATTACATGAATATTGATGTTAATATAATGTAATATAGTTTTACCTTATTCTCATTCGGTGTGAGTGGAAATAATTGAGTATAAAAACCAATTATTGGACCTTATATAGTATATACAGATAGAAAATCCCACAATATGTATATGTCATGTAAATAGGACCTAGTAAATGCAAAAAAGTGACTTTGAACAAAGTACACAATTAAATTAGTCCCAAATTCGTATAAGATTGTGCAGTATCAGTTCTTTTTCTTAATCTTGTGACATCCACATATTAGAAGTGAGTGCCCACTTACTAGATTAAACCTCAATCCTATGAGGTAAGTAAAAGCGTCCCTTTAAGATAAAGTTGTCCCTCAGCAATCCAGAAAAAACTGCTTCTCTGCCTCCTCAGTGTGGTAGAAAGTTTTTTTCTCCCTTCTTAGTGTTCTCCTTCCAGTGTCACTTGGTGTCATGCACATAGATAGGGAAATATAAATGTGGAAAAAATAGTGCAACACTGTTTGTAAACTTAAAATCATATATTTATTAAATATGTTAAAAAATGCTCACATTGTTAAACCTCAATCGTGTATGAGGTATCAGTTAGGCATATCAGGGTTAGTTGAAAACAACAGGTGCAATTTTCCAAAGCATATAAGTTGGTTACATTCCTGCATACTTGACTGATGTAACCAACTTATATGCTTTGGAAAATTGGACCTGTTGTTTTCAACTAACCCTGATATGCCTAACTGATAACTCATACTGGATTGAGGTTTAACAATGTGAGCATTTTTTAACATATTTAATAAATTACAAACAGTGTTGCACTATTTTTTCCACATTTATATTCCCCTATCTATGTGCATGACACCAAGTGACACTGGAAGGAGAACAAAAGACTCAGCTAAGAAGGGAGAAATAAACTTTCTACTACACTGAGGAGGCAGAGAAGCAGTTTTCCTGGATTGCTGAGGGACAACTTTATCTTAAAGGGACACTTTTACTTACCTCATAGGATTGAAGTTTAATCTAGTAAGTGGGCACTCACTTCTAATATGTGGATGTCACAAGATTAAGAAAAAGAACTGATACTGCACAATCTTATACGAATTTGGGACTAATTTAATTGTGTACTTTGTTCAAAGTCACTTTTTTGCATTTACTAGGTCCTATTTACATGACATATACATATTGTGGGATTTTCTATCTGTATATACTATATAAGGTCCAATAATTGGTTTTTATACTCAATTATTTCCACTCACACCAAATGAGAATAAGGTAAAACTATATTACATTATATTAACATCAATACTCATGTAATATATGGTGAAACATATAACATATGCCTGATTTATATCTGTATAGTATTTTCCTCTGGCACTAATATTGACACTAAACAGGTCATTGTTCTTTGACCTGTGCTCCTAATACCAATCTTATCACCCACACATTTTTTCATAATTAGAAATAGGACGTTGATAGGTGGGGACCTATCAGTTGTCCTTATTTCAGGTATTGGGCTGCCGGTTCATTCACAAATAAATATACCAGTGATCTTGGGGGGCACACCTAGCACTGATCCTTCTAGTTCTCTTTCAAATAATATATATATATATATATATATATATATATATATATATATATATATATATATATATATATATATATATACATACCTATATATGATAAGGTAAATTAATTAATTTGTAGATTAAACTGGCTAATGTAAGTTAAATTCTAAAATCAGAATATTCAGCCCCAAACCCAAAATAGCAGAAGACAGAGAAACATTTTTAACCCTGTGAGTGCTGAAAGCATAACTCACACCCAGACGAACTGGAAATGTAAATCTTGATTTTAAAAGGGGAAATTAGAACTTCATATAAAATTAATTGTGTAATTTTAAAATGCTCCATTTATACTCAGATCATTTTAAAAATATCTGTATCTGTATTGATCTTAAAAATATACCATGTTGGATGAATGTCTGCTAAAGTAAATATAAATAATAGCTACATTGATGGATTTAAAATGTCTACTCATTTCAAAATGAATAACAACATTGTTTCTTTCATTTCAGACCTGTGAGAAACCAGTGTTGTCCAATGAAATATATCATATATGTGTTTTCATACATTCAAAATAACCTTATCAAGAGATGCACTAAATCAGATTGTAAAATATGAATTTAAAGGACCAGTAAATTTTTCTAAATGTAGTTGTTTTTTTTATTGCTATCTTTAAAAATATGCATGAATATTGAGCTAAACTGTTTTTTTCAATAATTTATTTTTAAAAAATCTCCTATTTTACCGTTTTTGTTTCACGGTCTTTCCATGTAAACTCCGCCCCTTCAAAAATCCACTTCAATCTCATTTAAAATTAAACCTATGAAACATGTTTGTTTTGAATATATAATTAGGCTGTGCTCGTTCCCGAACACATGCGCAATTGAATCTTCCTTGTGCGCATGCGCAAAAGGTTTCTGCGTTCACTTCCTGTTTTGCCGTTCTTACTATCCAACATAATACAATGACCTTTCTGTGTATTGGAAGCTCCTCTTTTTCTGTAACGAAATTGTTGTAAAACTTCTATTTACTGTAACTTCGCTATTAATTTTATTTTGCCCATCCATCTTTCTTACATTTGTTATTTTTTTGTACTTATCACCAAATGAAAATATGATTGTGTATAATCGTCTATGCGATCCTGCTTTTTTTTTTTTCTAATCATCCTCATTTGCTGACTAACTGCTTGTTGAACCCCCTTCAAGATCATGCCCTTTATCTTGATATTTATTCTCCCTTTTATTTGTTATTTTTCTACACATCAATTTTAACTTTTTTTTTTATTATACCACATTTTTTTTGTTTTCCATTTTCACTTACAAGATCTCTCTTTTTCATTTGGATTCATTTTTTATATATATATATATATATATATATATATATATATATATATATATATTGTGTGTGTGTGTATATATATATATATATATATATATATATACATACATACACTCAGTGTATATGTAGATATATATATATATATTCATATACACTGTGTCTATAGATATATATATATATATATATATATATATATTTATATATATATAATATATATATATATATATAAATATAAGTTTATTAAATATGTGTTTTTATATTTTTTTTTTATATATATATATATATATAAATATATATGTATATGTGTGTATATATATATATATAACTTTTTTGAATTTTTTCTCTGATCTACATTGTTTTTAAATGTCTTTTCCCTTTAATATTATTTAGTATTTTCTATTAAGTCAATATAAAATGTCATAATTTTTTTTCTAAATTGTAAAATCTAATTTTTTAATTAAATTGTTTTTTTATTTTTACAGTAAATTCATATCTTACACAATTTTCAAGTAACCATCATTTCTTATTTTTTGAAAAGGCAAAGGTATTTTTTGATTCTTTAAAAATATTTGATATACTTTAGTGTTTAATGTTTGAGACTTTGTGTGTGGTGTATGTTATTGTGTTTGTGGAGTTTGATATATATATATATATATATATATTTGTATTATGATAGACTGTGTGTGGTGTATGAAATAATTTGTGTGTAGAGAATTATATTCTATGCGTGTGCAGATAATGAAACTGTGTATGAAAGACGGTGTGCAGCAAATGAGAGACTGTTTGTAGAATGATAGATTGTGTTTGTGTAGACTATAATAGTCTTTTTTGTGGATTATGATAGTCTGTGTGTGTGGAGTATGAGAGGCTGTGAGTATTGTATGAGAGGCTGTGAGTAGTGTATGAGAGGCTGTGAGTAGTGTATTAGAGGCTGTCAGTTGAGTATGAGAGTCTGTGTGTGAGGTTTATGAAAAACTTTCAGCTAGATTTAGAGTTCTGCGGCCAAAGGGGTGCGTTAGCTACACTGGCTTTTTTTCTCCCGCACCTTTTAAATACCGCTGGTATTTAGAGTTCACAGAAGGGCTGCGTTAGGCTCCAAAAAGGGAGCGTAGAGCATATTTACCGCAACTGCAACTCTCAATACCAGCGTTGCATACGGACGCGGCCAGCTTCAAAAACGTGCTCGTGCACGATTCCCCCATAGGAAGCAATGGGGCTGTTTGAGCTGAAAAAAACCCTAACACCTGCAAAAAAGCAGCATTCAGCTCCTAACGCAGCTACATTGTTTCCTATGGGGAAACACTTCCTAAGTCTGCACCTAACACTCTAACATGTACCCCGAATCTAAACACCCCTAACCTTACACTTATTAACCCCTAATCTGCCGCCCCCGCTATCGCTGACCCCTGCATATTATTATTAACCCCTAATCTGCCGCTCCGTACACCGCCGCAACCTAAATTATACTTATGTACCCCTAATCTGCTGCCCCTAACATCGCCGACCACTATGTTATATTTATTAACCCCTAATCTGCCGCCCCCGCTATCACTGACACCTGCATATTATTATTATTAACCCCTAATCTGCCGCTCCGTACACCGCCGCAACCTACATTATACCTATGTACCCCTAATCTGCTGCCCCTAACACCGCCGACCCCTATATTATATTTATTAACCCCTAATCTGCCGCCCCCAACGTCGCCTCCACCTACCTACAATTATTAACCCCTAATCTGCCGACTGGATCTCACCGCTACTATAATAAATGTATTAATCCCTAAAGCTAAATCTAACCCTAACACTAACACCCCCCTAAATTAAATATAATTTTAATCTAACTAAATAAATTAACTCTTATTAAATAAATTAATCCAATTTAAAGCTAAATACTTACCTGTAAAATAAACCCTAATATAGCTACAATATAAATTATAATTATATTGTAGCTATTTTAGGATTAATATTTATTTTACAGGCAACTTTGTAATTATTTTAACCAGGTACAATAGCTATTAAATAGTTAATAACTATTTAATAGTTACCTAGTTAAAATAATTACAAAATTACCTGTAAAATAAATCCTAACCTAAGTTACAATTAAACCTAACACTACACTATCAATAAATTAATTAAATAAAATACCTACAATTATCTACAATCAAACCTAACACTACACTATCAATAAATTAATTAAATACAATATCTACAAATAAATACAATGAAATAAACTAACTAAAGTACAAAAAATAAAAAAAGCTAAGTTACAAAAAATAAAAACATATTTACAAACATTAGAAAAATATTACAACAATTTTAAACTAATTACACCTACTCTAAGCCCCCTAATAAAATAACAAAGCCCCCCAAAATAAAAAAATGCCCTACCCTAGTCTAAATTAAAAAAAGTTCGAAGCTCTTTTACCCTACCAGCCCTGAAAAGGGCCCTTTGCGGGGCATACCCCAAAGAATTCAGCTCTTTTGCCTGTAAAAAAAACACATACAATACCCCCCCCCCAACTTTACAACCCACCACCCACATACCCCTAATCTAACCCAAACCCCTCTTAAATAAACCTAACACTAAGCCCCTGAAGATCTTCCTACCTTATCTTCACCTCGCCAGGTATCACACCGATCTGTCCTGGCTCCGATGTCTTGATCCAAGCCCAAGCGGGGGGCTGAAGATGTCCATGATCCAGCTGAAGTCTTCATCCAAGCGGGAGCTGAAGAGGTCCATGATCCGACTGAAGTCTTCTATCAACGGCATCTTCAATCTTCTTTCTTCCGGATCCATGTTCATCCCGCCGACGCGGAACATCCATCTTCACCGACGACTTCCCGACGAATGACGGTTCCTTTAAGGGACATCATCCAAGATGGCGTCCCTTGAATTCCAATTGGCTGATAGGATTCTATCAGCCAATCGGAATTAAGGTAGGAAAATTCTGATTGGCTGATGGAATCAGCCAATCAGAATCAAGTTCAATCCGATTGGCTGATCCGATCAGCCAATCAGATTGAGCTCGCATTCTATTGGCTGATCGGAACAGCCAATAGAATGCGAGCTCAATCTGATTGGCTGATCGGATCAGCCAATCGGATTGAACTTGATTCTGATTGGCTGATTCCATCAGCCAATCAGAATTTTCCTACCTTAATTCCGATTGGCTGATAGAATCCTATCAGCCAATCGGAATTCGAGGGACGCCATCTTGGATGACGTCCCTTAAAGGAACCATCATTCGTCGGGAAGTCGTCGGTGAAGATGGATGTTCCGCGTCGGCGGGATGAACATGGATCCGGAAGAAAGAAGATTGAAGATGCCGTTGATAGAAGACTTCAGTCGGATCATGGACCTCTTCAGCTCCCGCTTGGATGAAGACTTCAGCCGGATCATGGACGTCTTCAGCCCCCCGCTTGGGCTTGGATCAAGACATCGGAGCCAGGACGGATCGGTGTGATACCCGGCGAGGTGAAGATAAGGTAGGAAGATCTTCAGGGGCATAGTGTTAGGTTTATTTAAGGGGGGTTTGGGTTAGATTAGGGGTATGTGGGTGGTGGGTTGTAATGTTGGGGGGGGGTATTGTATGTGTTTTTTTTTACAGGCAAAAGAGCTGAATTCTTTGGGGTATGCCCCGCAAAGGGCCCTTTTCAGGGCTGGTAAGGTAAAAGAGCTTTGAACTTTTTTAATTTAGAATAGGGTAGGGCATTTTTTTTATTTTGGGGGGCTTTGTTATTTTATTAGGGGGCTTAGAGTAGGTGTAATTAGTTTAAATTTGTTGTAATATTTTTCTAATGTTTGTAAATATTTTTTTATTTTTTGTAACTTAGTTCTTTTTTATTTTTTGTACTTTAGTTAGTTTATTTCATTGTATTTATTTGTAGGTATTGTATTTAATTAATTTATTGATAGTGTAGTGTTAGGTTTAATTGTAGATAATTGTAGGTAGTTTATTTAATTAATTTATTGATAGTGTAGTGTTAGGTTTAATTGTAACTTAGGTTAGGATTTATTTTACAGGTAATTTTGTAATTATTTTAACTAGGTAACTATTAAATAGTTATTAACTATTTAATAGCTATTGTACCTGGTTAAAATAATTACAAAGTTGCCTGTAAAATAAAAATTAATCCTAAAATAGCTACAATATAATTATAATTTATATTGTAGCTATATTAGGGTTTATTTTACAGGTAAGTATTTAGCTTTAAATTGGATTAATTTATTTAACAAGAGTTAATTTATTTCGTTAGATTAAAATTATATTTAATTTAGGGGGGTGTTAGTGTTAGGGTTAGACTTAGCTTTAGGGGTTAATACATTTATTATAGTAGCGGTGAGATGCGGTCGGCAGATTAGGGGTTAATTATTGTAGGTAGGTGGAGGCGACGTTGGGGGCATCAGATTAGGGGTTAATAAATATAATATAGGGGTCGGCGGTGTTAGGGGCAGCAGATTAGGGGTACATAGGTATAATGTAGGTACGAAGCGGCAGATTAGGGGTTAATAATAATATGCAGGTGTCAGCGATAGCGGGGGCGGCAGATTAGGGGTTAATAAATATAATATAGGGGTCGGCGATGTTAGGGGCAGCAGATTAGGGGTTAATACTATTTATTATAGGGTTATTGAGGCGGGAGTGAGGCGGATTAGGGGTTAATAAGTGTAGGTAGTTGGCGGCGACGTTGGGGGCGGCAGATTAGGGGTTAATAACTATAATATAGGGGTCTGCGGTATTAGGGGCAGCAGATTAGGGGTACATAGGGATAACGTAGCTGGCGGCGGTGTACAGAGCGGCAGATTAGGGGTTAAAAAATTTTAATAGAGTGGCGGCGATGTGGGGGGACCTCGGTTTAGGGGTGTATAGGTAGTTTATGGGTGTTAGTGTACTTTAGAGCACAGTATTATTATTATTATTATCATTTATTTGTATAGCGCCGCCAAATTCCGTAGCGCTGGCAAATTCCGTAGCTAAGAGCTTTATAAACCAGCGTTAGCCCAGAAAGCTCTTAACTACTGACTTTTTTCTGCAGCTGGAGTTTTGTCATTAGATTTCTAACGCTCACTTCAGCCACGACTCTAAATACCGGCGTTAGAAAGATCCCATTGAAAAGATAGGATACGCAAATGGCGTAGGGGGATCTGCGGTATGGAAAAGTCGCGGCTGCAAAGTGAGCGTTAGACCCTTTCCTGACTGACTCCAAATACCAGCGGGCGGTAAAAACCAGCGTTAGGAGCCTCTAACGCTGGTTTTGACGGCTACCGCCCAACTCTAAATCTAGGCCTCTGTGTGCAAAGAGTGATATACTGTGACTACAGAGAATGAAACTGTTTTATTTTGTTATGAGAGATTGTGTGTGTGTGTAGTATGAGAGACTGTGTGTGTGTGGAGTATGAGAGACTCTGATTTTAGAGAATGAGAGACTGATTGTCGAGTATTAGTGACTTTGTTTGGAGTATGAGAGACTGTGTGTGGAGTATGATAGACTGTTTGTGTATAGTATGAGAGACTGTGTCTGTGTGTTGAGAATGAGAGACTTTGTGTTTATGTAGAGAATGAAAGACTGTGTGTGGAGAATGAGAGACTGCGTGTGTGTGGAGAATGAGAGACTGTGTGTTTGTGGAGTATGATAGATTGTGTGTGTGGAGAATGAGAGACTGTTTATTTGAATAATGAGAGCCTGTTTGTGTGTGTAGAATGAGAGACTGTGTTTGTGTGGAGAATGAGAGACTGTGTGTGTGTGGAGAATGAGAGACTGTGTGTATGTGGAGAATGAGAGACTGTATTTGTTTGGAGTATGAGAGACTGTGTGTGTGTGGAGAAATATAGACTTTGTGTTTATGTAGAGCAGTGATTTTTAACCTTTTTTTTGCCGTGGCACACTTTTTTACATTAAAAAATCCTGTGGCACACCACCATCCCAAAATTTAAAAAAAATCACACATTGTAGCCTAATACAGCATATATATATATATACACATACACACAAACACACACATGCTGTATGTATTGTGCTGTTATGCCATGCCTCCTACAAATTACCCCTGCACTGGGAGTAAAAAACAAGTAAAGTTTAAAAAATATGTCACACTGTTGTCAGTCTGCCGTTGCACACCTGAGGATCTCTCACGGCACACTAGTGTGCCACGGCACACTGGTTGAAAAACACAGATGTAGAGAATGAAAGACTGTGTGTGGAGAATGAGAGACTGTGTGTGTGTGGAGAATGAGAGACTGCGTGTTTGTGGAGAATGAGAGACTGCGTGTTTGTGTGGAGAATGAGAGACTGTGTGTGTGTGGAGGATGAGAGACTGTGTGTATGTGGAGAATGAGAGACTGTATTTGTTTGGAGTATGAGAGACTGTGTGTGTGTGTAGAAATATAGACTTTGTGTTTATGTCTAGAATGAAAGACTGTGTGTGGAGAATGAGAGACTGTGTGTGTGTGGAGAATGAGAGACTGCGTGTGTGTGTGTGTGGAGTATGATAGATTGTGTGTGTGTGTAGAATGAGAGGCTGTGTGTGTGTGGAGAAAGAGAGGCTTTGTGTTTATGTAGAGAATGAAAGACTGTGTGTGGAGAATGAGAGACTGTGTGTGGAGAATGAGAGACTGTGTGTGGAGAATGAGAGACTGTGTGTGGAGAATGAGAGACTGTGTGTGGACAATGAGAGACTGCGTGTGTGTGTCAGTTGAGAATGAAAGACTATGTGTGTGAAGAATGAGAGACTGTGTGTAGAGTATGATAGATTGTGCCTTGAGATTGAGAGACTGTGTGTGTGTGGAGAATGAGAGACTGTATGTGGAGAATGAGAGACTGTGTGTGGAGAATGAGATACTGTGTGTGTGTGGAGTATGAGATACAGTGTGTGTGGAGAATGAGAGACTGTGTGTGTGTGTCTCTGTTGAGAATGAAAGACTATGTGTGTGTGTGGAGAATGAGAGACTGTGTGTTTTTGAGAATGATAGACTGTGTATGTGTGTGGAGAATGAGAGACTGTGTGTGTGGAGAAAGAGAGACTTTGTGTTTATGTAGAGAATGAAAGACTGTGTGTGGAGAATGAGAGACTGTGTGTGTGTGGAGAATGAGAGACTGTGTGTGTGGAGAATGAGAGACTGTGTGTGTGTGTGTGTGTCTATTGAGAATGAAAGACTATGTGTGTGAAGAATGAGAGACTGTGTAGAGTATGATAGACTGTTTGTGTAGAGTATGATAGATTGTGTCTTGAGATTGAGAGACTGTGTGTGTGTGGAGTATGAGAGACTGTGTGTGTGGAGAATGAGAGACTGTGTGTGTGTGGAGAATGAGAGACTGTGTGTGGAGAATGAGAGACTGCGTGTGGAGAATGAGAGACTGTGTGTGGAGAATTAGAGACTGCGTGTGCGTGGAGTATGAGAGACTGCGTGTGCGTGGAGTATGAGAGACTGTGTGTGTGGAGAATGAGAGACTGTGTGTGTGGAGAATAAGAGACTGTGTGTGTGGAGAATGAGAGACTTTGTGTTTATGTAGAGAATGAGAGACTGTGTGTGTGTGGAGAATGAGAGACTGTGTGTGGAGAATGAGAAACTGCGTGTGGAGATTGAGAGACTGTGTGTGGAGAATGAGAGACTGCGTGTGTGTGGAGTATGAGAGACTGCGTGTGTGTGGAGTATGAGAGACTGTGTGTGTGTGGAGAATGAGAGACTGTGTGTGTGGAGAATGAGAGACTGTGTGTGTGGAGAATGAGAGACTTTGTGTTTATGTAGAGAATGAGAGACTGTGTGTGGAGAATGAGAGACTGTGTGTGGAGAATGAGAGACTGTGTGTGGAGAATGAGAGACTGTGTGTGGAGAATGAGAGACTGCGTGTGTGTGTGGAGAATGAGAGACTGTGTGTGGAGAATGAGAGACTGTGTGTGGAGAATGAGAGACTGTGTGTGGAGAATGAGAGACTGTGTGTGTGTGTCTGTTGAGAATGAAAGACTATGTGTGTGAAGAATGAGAGACTGTGTAGAGTATGATAGACTGTTTGTGTAGAGTATGATAGATTGTGTCTTGAGATTGAGAGACTGTGTGTGTGTGGAGTATGAGAGACTGTGTGTGTGGAGAATGAGAGACTGTGTGTGTGTGGAGAATGAGAGACTGCGTGTGGAGAATGAGAGACTGTGTGTGGAGAATGAGAGACTGCGTGTGCGTGGAGTATGAGAGACTGCGTGTTCGTGGAGTATGAGAGACTGTGTGTGTGGAGAATGAGAGACTGTGTGTGTGGAGAATGAGAGACTGTGTGTGTGGCGAATGAGAGACTTTGTGTTTATGTAGAGAATGAGAGACTGTGTGTGTGTGGAGAATGAGAGACTGTGTGTGGAGAATGAGAAACTGCGTGTGGAGATTGAGAGACTGTGTGTGGAGAATGAGAGACTGCGTGTGTGTGGAGTATGAGAGACTGCGTGTGTGTGGAGTATGAGAGACTGTGTGTGTGTGGAGAATGAGAGACTGTGTGTGTGGAGAATGAGAGACTGTGTGTGTGGAGAATGAGAGACTTTGTGTTTATGTAGAGAATGAGAGACTGTGTGTGGAGAATGAGAGACTGTGTGTGGAGAATGAGAGACTGTGTGTGGAGAATGAGAGACTGTGTGTGGAGAATGAGAGACTGCGTGTGTGTGTGGAGAATGAGAGACTGTGTGTGGAGAATGAGAGACTGTGTGTGGAGAATGAGAGACTGTGTGTGGAGAATGAGAGACTGTGTGTGTGTGTCTGTTGAGAATGAAAGACTATGTGTGTGAAGAATGAGAGACTGTGTAGAGTATGATAGACTGTTTGTGTAGAGTATGATAGATTGTGTCTTGAGATTGAGAGACTGTGTGTGTGTGGAGTATGAGAGACTGTGTGTGTGGAGAATGAGAGACTGTGTGTGTGTGGAGAATGAGAGACTGCGTGTGGAGAATGAGAGACTGTGTGTGGAGAATGAGAGACTGCGTGTGCGTGGAGTATGAGAGACTGCGTGTTCGTGGAGTATGAGAGACTGTGTGTGTGGAGAATGAGAGACTGTGTGTGTGGAGAATGAGAGACTGTGTGTGTGGCGAATGAGAGACTTTGTGTTTATGTAGAGAATGAGAGACTGTGTGTGTGTGGAGAATGAGAGACTGTGTGTGGAGAATGAGAGACTGCGTGTGGAGATTGAGAGACTGTGTGTGGAGAATGAGAGACTGCGTGTGTGTGGAGTATGAGAGACTGCGTGTGTGTGGAGTATGAGAGACTGTGTGTGTGTGGAGAATGAGAGACTGTGTGTGTGGAGAATGAGAGACTGTGTGTGTGGAGAATGAGAGACTTTGTGTTTATGTAGAGAATGAGAGACTGTGTGGAGAATGAGAGACTGAGTGTGGAGAGTGAGAGACTGTGTGTGGAGAATGAGAGACTGTGTGTGGAGAATGAGAGACTGCATGTGTGTGTGGAGAATGAGAGACTGTGTGTGGAGAATGAGAGACTGTGTGTGGAGAATGAGAGACTGTGTGTGTGTGTGTCTGTTGAGAATGAAAGACTATGTGTGTGAAGAATGAGAGACTGTGTAGAGTATGATAGACTGTTTGTGTAGAGTATGATAGATTGTGTCTTGAGATTGAGAGACTGTGTGTGTGTGGAGTATGAGAGAATGTGTGTGGAGAATGAGAGACTGCGTGTGGAGAATGAGAGACTGTGTGTGGAGAATGAGAGACTGTGTGTGTGTGGAGAATGAGAGAATGTGTGTGGAGAATGAGAGACTGCATGTGTGTGTGGAGAATGAGAGACTGTGTGTGGAGATTGAGAGACTGTGTGTGGAGAATGAGACACTGTGTGTGTGTGTGTGTGTCTGTTGAGAATGAAAGACTATGTGTGTGAAGAATGAGAGACTGTGTAGAGTATGATAGACTGTTTGTGTAGAGTATGATAGATTGTGTCTTGAGATTGAGAGACTGTGTGTGTGTGGAGTATGAGAGAATGTGTGTGGAGAATGAGAGACTGCGTGTGGAGAATGAGAGACTGTGTGTGGAGAATGAGAGACTGCGTGTGTGTGGAGTATGAGAGACTGCGTGTGTGTGGAGTATGAGAGACTGTGTGTGTGTGGAGAATGAGAGACTGTGTGTGTGGAGAATGAGAGACTATGTGTGTGGAGAATGAGAGACTTTGTGTTTATGTAGAGAATGAGAGACTGTGTGTGGAGAATGAAAGACTGTGAGTGGAGAATGAGAGACTGTGTGTGGAGAATGAGAGACTGCGTGTGTGTGTGGAGAATGAGAGACTGTGTGTGGAGAATGAGAGACTGTGTGTGGAGAATGAGAGACTGTGGGGGGTAGTTATCAAGCCGTCAACCTCAAATACGCTGGAATTCCGCAGCGTATTTGTGGCGAGGCTGATTCGCCTTAGTTATCAAGCCCTAGATACTGGCAAAAGTAGAATTTTGTGACGTAAGCTTCGATCCGCCGGACACAGATCGATTCTTACATCACTCCAGATGTTCCGCACACAATCTGACTACTTTTGCTAGTTATCAAAAAACTAGCAGGTACGCTCTGCACTTTTCCGGCCCAGCGTACCTGGTTTTCACCCTGGAGGCGGCAGATCCCATAGGAATCAATGGGAGTCTCACCATAGCGAAAGTACAAGTTCGCTGCTGCCAGACATCCCATTGATTTCTATGGAAGATGTCTACACCTAACACCCTAACATGTACCCCGAGTCTAAACACCCCTAGTCTGTCCCCCCTACACCACCGCAACTAAATAAATGTATTACCCCCTAAACCGCCGCTTCCGGAGCCCACCGCAAGCTGCATTGTACATATTAACCCCTAATCTGTCCCCCTCTACACCGCTGCAAATAAATAAAGTTATTAAACCCTAAACCGCCGCTCCCTGACCCTGCCGCAACTATAATAAATGTATTAACCCCTAAACCGCCGCTCCCGGACACCGCCGCAACCTACATTATACCTAGTAACCCCTATCCTGCCCCCCCTATACAGCCGCCCTCTATAATAAAGTTTTTAACCCCTATCCTGCCAATCCCGGACCTTGTCGCAACTAAAGAAATAGTTTAACCCCTAAACCGCCGCTCCCGGACCCTGCTGCAACCTATATTAAACTTATTAATCCCTAATCTGCCCCCCCTACAACGTCGCCACCTATAATACATTTATTAACCCCTATCCTGCCCCCCCTACACCGCCGCCACTGTAATAAATTTATTAACCCCTAAACCTAAGTCTAACACTAACCCTAACACCCTCCCTAACTTAAATATTAATTAAATAAATCTAAATAATATTTTTATTATTAACTAAAGTAATGCTATTTAAAACTAAATACTTACCTTTAAAATAAACCCTAAATAGCTACAATATAAATAATAATTATATTGTAGCTATCTTAGGATTTATATTTATTTTACAGGTAACTTTCAATTTATTTTAACTAGGTACAATAGCTATTAAATAGTTATTAACTATTTAATAGCTACCTAGCTAAAATAAAGAGAAATTTACCTGTAAAATAAAAACTAACCTAAGTTACAATTACACCTAACACTACACTATACTTTAATAAATTATTCCAATTTAAAACTAAATACTTACCTGTAAAATAAACCCTAAGATAGCTACAATGTAATTAATAATTACATTGTAGCTATTTTAGGATTTATATTTATTTTACAGGTAACTTTGTATTTATTTTAGCTAGTTAGAATAGTTATTAAATAGTTATTAGCTATTTAATAACTACCTAGCTAAAAGAAATCCAAAATTACCTGTAAAATAAATCCTAACCTAAGTTACAATTAAACCTAACACTACACTATCATTACATTAATTAAATAAATTAACTACAAATAACTACAATTAAATACAATTACATAAACTAACTAAAGTACAAAAAATAAAAAAAGCTAAGTTACAAAAAATAAAAAAAATAAGTTACAAACATTTTAAAAATATTACAACAATGTTAAGCTAATTACACCTAATCTAAGCCCCCTAATAAAATAACAAAGCCCCCCAAAATAAAAAAATTCCCTACCCTATTCTACATTAAAAAAGTTCAAAGCTCTTTTACCTTACCAGCCCTTAAAAGGGCCTTTTGTGGGGCATGCCCCAAAGAAAACTGCTTTTTTGCCTGTAAAAGAAAAATACAACCCCCCAACATTAAAACCCACCACCCACATACCCCTAATCTAACCCAAAACCCCCTTAAAATAACACTACCCCCCTGAAGATCATCCTACCTTGAGTCGTTTTCACTCAGCCGAGCCACCGATGGAACCGAAGAGGAGATCCGGAGCGGCAGAAGTGATCCTCCAAGGGGCGCTGAAGAAGTCTTCCATCCGATGAAGTGATCCTCCAGGCGGCGCTGAAGAAGTCTTCCATCCGGGCGATGTCATCTTCAAAGCGGCGCTGAAGAAGTCTTCCATCCGGGCGACGTCATCTTCCAAGCGGGGTCTTCAATCTTCTTTCTTCGGGATCCATCTTCACCCCGCCGACGAGGAACAACCTTCTTTCCTGACGGACTACCGACGAATGAAGGCTCCTTTAAGGGACGTCATCCAAGATGGCGTCCCTTCAATTCCGATTGGCTGATAGGATTCTATCAGCCAATCGGAATTAAGGTAGTAAAAATCTGATTGGCTAATTGAATCAGCCAATCAGATTGAAGTTCAATCCGATTGGCTGATCCAATCAGCCAATCAGATTGAGCTTGCATTCTATTGGCTGATCGGAACATACATAGGCAGTAAAAAGAAAGGGAGTTATCCCTGCCTGGGATGCATGTCTTGTAGTTCCATTATTAAGGGCCCACATTTCTTTCACCCACAGAGTGGAAAGAAATTCTCAATTGAAGGTTTCTATACATGTGATAGCTCACACGTTAATTAAATGTCCGTGTTCACTTATCTATTTGGGGGAAACTACCCAAAAAATTAGGGATCGCCTTACACAACACCGCAGTAACATCAGAAGAAAAAATGTTGAGGCTCCCCTATCAAAACATTTCATAGAGAAAGGACATGGAATCAGCCAATTACGCTGGCAGGTTATAGAACAGGTGCATACACCCAGGAATGGATCAGATCGAGAGCAGTTGCTTAAACAAAGGGAAATGTGGTGGATCCATAAAATGGAATCCATGGCACCTAAAGGGTTAAATAGGGACTTTGACCTATCATGTTTTTTGTGAAATAATCCTAACCTTCTCACCTTTCTTTATGTAATTTAACAATATACTAGTTTAAGCTATCTTTGTCATAACACACTAAAGTGTGACAACACCCTATTAAGCTGCATATTCTGATAATATATTGTTTGCTGCTATATAAATTTATATTCAGTGATTTGTTTTTAATAGTTACACAAGTTGTCTATAAAAATGTTAGAAAGTGTTATGAGATGTAATATGAAAATGTACCAGTAGATGGCGCCAGGAGTCCACTATGGGTAACAGTTTGGCGCGAGAAGTTTAAAAGGAACTTGTTAGTATGTAACAGAGAGCATGATTAAGTGACATATGGTCACGAAACGTTGCTTGTTTTAACTTGATCTTCAATAAAAGATACTTTTTATACCTTCAAGTGCTGGTGGATTACATGAATACTAAAATAAATACAAAGTTACCTGTAAAATAAATATAAATCCTAAAATAGCTACAATGTAATTATTAATTACATTGTAGCTATCTTAGGGTTTATTTTACAGGTAAGTATTTAGTTTTAAATAGGAATAATGTATTAAAGTATAGTGTAGTGTTAGGTGTAATTGTAACTTAGGTTAGTTTTTATTTTACAGGTAAATTTCTCTTTATTTTAGCTAGGTAGCTATTAAATAGTTAATAACTATTTAATAGCTATTGTACCTAGTTAAAATAAATTGAAAGTTACCTGTAAAATAAAAATAAATCCTAAGATAGCTACAATATAATTATTATTTATATTGTAGCTATATTAGGGTTTATTTTACAGGTAAGTATTTAGTTTTAAATAGGATTAATTTAGTTAATAATAGAAATATTATTTAGATTTATTTAATTAATATTTAAGTTAGGGGGGGTGTTAGGGTTAGTGTTAGACTTAAGTTTAGGGGTTAATAAATTTATTACAGTGGCGGCGGTGTAGGGGGGGGCAGGATAGTGGTTAATAAATGTATTATAGGTGGTGACGGTGTAGGGGGGCAGATTAGGGGTTAATAAGTTTAATATAGGTTGCGGCGGGGTCCGGGAGCGGCGGTTTAGGGGTTAAACTATTTATTTAGTTGCGGCGAGGTGCGGGATCAGCAGGATAGGGGTTAATAACTTTATTATAGAGGGCGGCGGTATAGGGGGGGCAGGATAGGGGTTACTAGGTAGAATGTAGGTTGCAGCGGTGTCCGGGAGTGGCGGTTTAGGGGTTAATACATTTATAAGAGTTATGGCGGGGTCTAGGAGCGGCGGATTAGGGGTTACTAACTTTATTGAGTTGCGGGGGGCTCTGGGGGCGCCGGTATAGGGGGTAGAACAGTGTAGTTTAGTGTGGGTGCTTAGTGACAGGCTAGCAATAAAGCTATAAAAAAGCCGAAGAGCAGTGAGATTGGATGAGTGATAACTCTCACAGTCCACTGCTCATCGCCCCGTACTTAGTGCGTGGCTTTTTGACAGATTTATTGATAACTTAGGCAAATTTTTTCAGGTCCGCGGCGGCGATGGTAGGCGAGCTTAGGCAGGCATATTGGGCCGGCAAAGGCAGGAAAGTTGACACGTTAATAACTACCCCCCTGTGTGTGTGTGTGTGTGTGTGTCTGTGTCTGTTGAGAATGAAAGACTATGTGTGTGAAGAATGAGAGACTGTGTGTAGAGTATGATAGACTGTTTGTGTAGAGTATGATAGATTGTGTCTTGAGATTAAGAGACTGTGTGTGTGTGGAGAATGAGAGACTGTGTGTGGAGAATGAGAGACTGTGTGTGGAGAATGAGAGACTGTGTGTGGAGAATGAGAGACTGTGTGTGTGTGTGTGTGTGTGTCTGTTGAGAATGAAAGACTATGTGTGTGAAGAATGAGAGACTGTGTGTAGAGTATGATAGACTGTTTATGTAGAGTATGATAGATTGTGTCTTGAGATTGAGAGACTGTGTGTGTGTGGAGTATGAGAGACTGTGTGTGTGGAGAATGAGAGACTGTGTGTGTGTGTGTGTGTGTGTGTCTGTTGAGAATGAAATACTATGTGTGTGAAGAATGAGAGACTGTGTGTAGAGTATGATAGACTGTTTGTGTAGAGTATGATAGATTGTGTCTTGAGATTAAGAGACTGTGTGTGTGTGGAGAATGAGAGACTGTGTGTGGAGAATGAGAGACTGTGTGTGGAGAATGAGAGACTGTGTGTGGAGAATGAGAGACTGTGTGTGTGTGTCTGTTGAGAATGAAAGACTATGTGTGTGAAGAATGAGAGACTGTGTGTAGAGTATGATAGACTGTTTATGTAGAGTATGATAGATTGTGTCTTGAGATTGAGAGACTGTGTGTGTGTGGAGTATGAGAGACTGTGTGTGTGGAGAATGAGGGACTGTGTGTGTGTGTGTGTGTCTGTTGAGAATGAAATACTATGTGTGTGAAGAATGAGAGACTGTGTGTAGACTATGATAGACTGTTTGTGTAGAGTATGATAGATTGTGTCTTGAGATTGAGAGACTGTGTGTGTGTGGAGAATGAGAGACTGTGTGTGGAGAATGAGAGACTGTGTGTGTGTGTGTGTCTGTTGAGAATGAAATACTATGTGTGTGAAGAATGAGAGACTGTGTGTAGACTATGATAGACTGTTTGTGTAGAGTATGATAGATTGTGTCTTGAGATTGAGAGACTGTGTGTGTGTGGAGAATGAGAGACTGTGTGTGGAGAATGAGAGACTGTGTGTGCGTGGAGTACGAGAGACTGCGTGTGCGTGGAGTATGAGAGACTGTGTGTGTGGAGATTGAGAGACTGTGTGTGTGTGGAGAATGAGAGACTGTGTGTGTGGAGAATGAGATACTTTGTGTTTATGTAGAGAATGAGAGACTGTGTGTGTGTGTGGAGAATGAGAGACTGTGTGTGGAGAATGAGAGACTGCGTGTGTGTGGAGTATGAGAGACTGCGTGTGTGTGGAGTTTGAGAGACTGTGTGTGTGTGGAGAATGAGAGACTGTGTGTGTGGAGAATGAGAGACTGTGTGTGTGGAGAATGAAAGACTTTGTGTTTATGTAGAGAATGAGAGACTGTGTGTGGAGAATGAGAGACTGTGTGTGGAGAATGAGAGACTGTGTGTGGAGAATGAGAGACTGTGTGTGTGTGTGTGTCTGTTGAGAATGAAAGACTATGTGTGTGAAGAATGAGAGACTGTGTGTAGAGTATGATAGACTGTTTATGTAGAGTATGATAGATTGTGTCTTGAGATTGAGAGACTGTGTGTGTGTGGAGTATGAGAGACTGTGTGTGTGGAGAATGAGAGACTGTGTGTGTGTGTGTGTGTGTGTGTCTGTTGAGAATGAAATACTATGTGTGTGAAGAATGAAAGACTGTGTGTAGAGTATGATAGACTGTTTGTGTAGAGTATGATAGATTGTGTCTTGAGATTAAGAGACTGTGTGTGTGTGGAGAATGAGAGACTGTGTGTGGAGAATGAGAGACTGTGTGTGGAGAATGAGAGACTGTGTGTGGATAATGAGAGACTGTGTGTGTGTGTGTGTGTCTGTTGAGAATGAAAGACTATGTGTGTGAAGAATGAGAGACTGTGTGTAGAGTATGATAGACTGTTTATGTAGAGTATGATAGATTGTGTCTTGAGATTGAGAGACTGTGTGTGTGTGGAGTATGAGAGACTGTGTGTGTGGAGAATGAGGGACTGTGTGTGTGTGTGTGTGTCTGTTGAGAATGAAATACTATGTGTTTGAAGAATGAGAGACTGTGTGTAGACTATGATAGACTGTTTGTGTAGAGTATGATAGATTGTGTCTTGAGATTGAGAGACTGTGTGTGTGTGGAGAATGAGAGACTGTGTGTGTGTGTGTGTCTGTTGAGAATAAAAGACTATGTGTGTGAAGAATGAGAGACTGTGTGTAGAGTATGATAGACTGTTTGTTTAGAGTATGATAGATTGTGTCTTGAGATTGAGAGACTGTGTGTGTGTGGAGAATGAGAGACTGTGTGTGGAGAATGAGAGACTGTGTGTGCGTGGAGTACGAGAGACTGCATGTGCGTGGAGTATGAGAGACTGTGTGTGTGGAGATTGAGAGACTGTGTGTGTGGAGAATGAGAGACTGTGTGTGTGGAGAATGAGATACTTTGTGTTTATGTAGAGAATGAGAGACTGTGTGTGTGTGTGGAGAATGAGAGACGGTGTGTGGAGAATGAGAGACTGCGTGTGGAGATTGAGAGACTGTGTGTGGAGAATGAGAGACTGCGTGTGTGTGGAGTATGAGAGACTGCGTGTGTGTGGAGTTTGAGAGACTGTGTGTGTGTGGAGAATGAGAGACTGTGTGTGTGGAGAATGAGAGACTGTGTGTGTGGAGAATGAGAGACTTTGTGTTTATGTAGAGAATGAGAGACTGTGTGTGGAGAATGAGAGACTGTGTGTGGAGAATGAGAGACTGTGTGTGTAGAATGAGAGACTGTGTGTGGAGAATGAGAGACTGTGTGTGGAGAATGAGAGACTGTGTGTGTGTGTGTGTCTGTTGAGAATGAAAGACTATGTGTGTGAAGAATGAGAGACTGTGTGTAGAGTATGATAGACTGTTTGTGTAGAGTATGATAGATTGTGTCTTGAGATTGAGAGACTGTGTGTGTGTGGAGTATGAGAGACTGTGTGTGTGGAGAATGAGAGACTGTGTGTGTGTGGAGAATGAGAGACTGTGTGTGGAGAATGAGAGACTGCGTGTGGAGAATGAGAGACTGTGTGTGGAGAATGAGAGACTGCGTGTGTGTGGAGTATGAGATACTGCGTGTGTGTGGAGTATGAGAGACTGTGTGTGGAGAATGAGAGACTGTGTGTGTGGAGAATGAGAGACTGTGTGTGTGGAGAATGAGAGACTTTGTGTTTATGTAGAGAATGAGAGACTGTGTGTGGAGAATGAGAGACTGTGTGTGGAGAATGAGAGACTGCGTGTGTGTGTGGAGAATGAGAGACTGTGTGTGGAGAATGAGAGACTGTGTGTGGAGAATGAGAGACTGTGTGTGGAGAATGAGAGACTGTGTGTGTGTGTGTGTCTGTTGAGAATGAAAGACTGTGTGTGAAGAATGAGATACTGTGTGTAGAGTATGATAGACTGTTTGTGTAGAGTATGATAGATTGTGTCTTGAGATTGAGAGACTGTGTGTGTGTGGAGAATGAGAGACTGTGTGTGGAGAATGAGAGACTGTGTGTGGAGAATGAGAGACTGTGTGTGGAGAATGAGATACTGTGTGTGTGTGTGTGTGTTGAGAATGAAAGACTATGTGTGTGAAGAATGAGAGAATGTGTGTAGAGTATGATAGACTGTTTATGTAGAGTATGATAGATTGTGTCTTGAGATTGAGAGACTGTGTGTGTGTGGAGTATGAGAGACTGTGTGTGTGGAGAATGAGAGACTGTGTGTGTGTGTGTGTGTGTCTGTTGAGAATGAAATGCTATGTGTGTGAAGAATGAGAGACTGTGTGTAGACTATGATAGACTGTTTGTGTAGAGTATGATAGATTGTGTCTTGAGATTGAGAGACTGTGTGTGTGTGGAGAATGAGAGACTGTGTGTGGAGAATGAGAGACTGTGTGTGTGTGGAGTATGAGAGACTGTGTGTGGAGAATGAGAGACTGTGTGTGTGTGGAGTATGAGATACTGTGTGTGTGTGGAGTATGAGAGACTGTGTGTGTGTGGAGATCGAGAGACTGTGTGTGTGTGTGTGTGGAGTATGAGATACTGTGTGTGTGGAGAATGAGAGACTGTGTGTGGAGAATGAGAGACTGCGTGTGTGTGTGGAGAATGAGAGACTTTTTTGTTTAGAGTATGAGAGACTGTTTATATGTGGACTATGAGAGACTTTTTATGTTTTTAAAAATAAATAAGCTAATCATTGCATTCAGTTCTTTTAAGAAACGTTCTAAACCCTAATATAATAAAATAAAAACTCACCAATTATTTTAAAAACAAACAAAAAAACCAATTAACCTGACAATCCACTTATAATTTCTGAACTCTGGACATCATGGCGACAAAGTCTTCTTGCAGTTGGCGTACTCTTCATCAATCCAGGTGGTGTCTTCTTTCTTCATCCATGAAGCATCTTCTATCTTCATCTCAGTGTTGCGGATCTGGTACATCTTTTTAGACATCCGGTGTGGAGCATCCTCTTTATTCATGCACCGCCGTATACTGATTCTTCAATTCAAGGTACGCGATTAAAAATGACGTCCCTTGCATTTCTATTTACTGTTTTTATTATTTAAATTCAAGTCATCCTAAAGGATAGGAGCCACTGAAATCCTATTGGCTGTTCAAATTCGGCAATATGATGATAGCTATTGTAATTATATTGGTTATTCAAATCACCCAATAAAATTTAAATAGCTCTCATCCTACTTGCTGATTTGAACAGCCAATAAATTTGAACAGCCAATAGGATTTCAGTATCTCTTATCCTATTTGCTTACCTGAATTTAAAAAATAAAAACAGTAAATAGAAATGCAAGGGACGTCATTTTTAATCGCGTACCTTGAATTGAAGAATCAGCTAATATGAATGCATTGGACACCATTTTTAATAGTTTACCATGCATTGAAGAATCAGTATACGGCAGCGACCGTATGAAGAGAATGCTCCACACCGGATGACTTCAAGATGGACCATTTCCGCGCCCCTTGATGAAGATAGAAGATGCCGCCTGGATTAGACACCTCAATGAAAAATTTGCATCCTTGATGTCCAGACTTCATAAACTCTCAATTTGTGTATTTTATAAAAGAATGGATTGCCCTTTTCCATACAAATTCACTTTTCAAGGTAATGATTAACTTTGGTTTTTCTAAGAGTTAGGTTTTTAATTTTTTATTGTTTTTTTGGTTTTTTTTTTATTGTTTGGGGTCGTCTTTTTTTAAGATTTAAAATAGCAATACAATTTTCCCTTTCAATGGCTAATGGTAGTTTATTCTATGCTTTTTTTTTTTGCTTTTTCATTTTTATAAGGCTATTAGCTTAGGTGTAATTCTTTTTATTTTGGTTAATTTTGTTAGGGTTTTTTTTTGGGTTATTTTTTATTTTTTTTAGTAGTGTTAATATTTTTAAAGTCTAATTCAATGTATATAATTTATTTTTACTATAATTTTAGTATAATAGTTATGTTTGTTTAATTATAAATTTTAAAATAATTTGTTTTTATTTTCCAATTTAAGTTTATATTTATTTTAAGATAGTGATCTTGTTATTTTAATTGAAGGAAATTGGTGTGTTGTGCTTAGGGATTAAAATTTTAATTTAGTTTTTGGCAGGGTGGGTTAGTTGCCGGTTTAGGGATTAATAGATTTATTAATTTGAAGTGATGTTGTATGCCTGAAGTTTAGGGGTAATAACTTTATTTAGTTTCTGAGATGTAGGGATGTTTATGTAGTTGTCGTTGATGTTGGTGGCAGTAGATTACGTGGTTTATGATTTTTTGCACATAGACATCAATATTGTTATGTTACTGTGATCTCCATTTCACACTTCAAGGTTTTTTTTTTCTAAACCTATCTCCCCAATGGGGTCTATGTGTAAAGTGTTCATTAGCACTTCAAAGCATCCCTTTGATTTCGTGTGGTATGGAGAACAACGTAATCATATCTCACGTTAAAGTTGGCTATTTGTAAACTTGTAATGGCAGCGCAATGGAGGGTGAAATTATTTTTGCGTTTGTTTAAACTCTCTGTAACGCATTATTTATAATCTTGATAAAGGTTTTTTTGCACTTTATTTAACATTTTTAGAGTACTTCTTTTTTATTTTTTTAATATATATCTATATATATGTTTGTTTTTCAAATTGAAATATATATACATTTTAAAACATTAATATATATATATATATATTTTTTTTTGTTTGCAATTTTTAAAATTATTAATATTTTTATAAAAAATATATAAATATTTGAAAAGAATGCCACCAAAACGTAAATTATTTCATGATAAAGAAGAAAAAAGAAGAAAAGAACTAGTAAGATTTTTTTTTAATTTTTTAAAAAATTATATATAAATATATTTATTATTTATATATATATATATATATATATATATATATATATATATATATATATATATATAAATTTATTTCTTTTTAATATATATATATATTTTAATAAATGTATTAAAAATACAAAAAAAATAACTACAATTTTAAATCCTGCAATAGCACATATAGGGAAAAACTATTTTAAAATTAACAATTAATCAGAAATATTTATAGGATGTCAGTAATTTAATGCAAATAATTATTCTATTTTAGTGAGCAATCATATTGAAAAAAAGGGTATTGATATCTGATGTTAAAAATATCTTGAAATAGATATCTACAAGTTAACCATAATCTTTGCAGGGTATCATTAGAACAGTTGTTTAGTTTTTATGCAAGGAGAATTTTCAAGCAAAAATTTTTAATAAAAAAAAAATCTTGGTTATAGCTTCATGCAGGTAAGCGTTATGTAGCATATCTCAAACACACAGATTTAAACTGCAAATTAAAGGTTAGCAAGCAATCCATCTAGAGTGATGAAAGGTAAAGTTTGAAGAAAATTTCAACTGTTTGTGCTCTGCTGCATAACTTTTATCTGCATGAAGCTTATAACAAGACTGACTTACTTTATTTAATTTTATTTTCCTAGAAATGCTCTATAGATAAAAATAAAATGACTTTATAACTATTTTAAAGATAACCTTCAAAGCAATTAACTGCTTATGTTTATTTTGAAGATATTTATTTCCAGATCTTTATAACGTCTGTCATCAATTTATCTTTAATAGAATAAATTAATATTTTGATTCATATATTAAATTTTAGAAAATAATCAAAGTATAATTAAAAAAATATTTATTTGATTCTTCTAAATATTTTCATAAAAATTTAACATATATGAGCTAGTGCTTGATATGTTCAAGGATGATTCATTTAAAATTATATTTCTAATTGAAAATGTATGTAATCTGAGCACTAATGTGACTTTAAAAAATTTGAATATTTAATGTACCCTTTTTGTCTCATAGGCATTTTTTGTATTTTTATTAATTATAATTATTTTCAAATATATATATATAAATTTAAAAAATCATTTATGTATTTTTATTATTTTTTAAATTTATATTTAATAATGTAAATTAATATTTTTGTATATAAATATATATATATATATTTATATATATATAAAACAGTTTATATTTTAAAAGCAAATTAAATTCATGTTTTTATTTGTATTATATATATATATATACACAATTCTACAAAGGGTTTTTTTGGTTAAGCACACCACAAAAAGACTATTTGCAACCTAGCACACACATTGTGGAAGTGCTACCTGGGTGACCAAACAATGGTTAGTTGATAAAAAAAAAAAAAAAAAAAAAAAAAGTGTAGGTGCACATTCAACCACTAGAGTCCACATGATTATGGCATATTTAAATATATACATACATAAAAAATATTTTAATAGATGTTGTATAATATTAAATTTTTTTTTAAAATAGAGAATTAAATTTGATGAAGAAAGAAGAAATGGACCATTACCAATAGATCCATCATTAACACATTTATGGGATCCAATAATAGATTTAAGAAATAATGAATCTTTAGAAATGAATGAACAGGAAGAAAATTCAAACGTGTCAATTCGAGCAGGAAATTTAGAATGGTGTACTTGTTCAAAATGTATTGTGATGAATACAGAGATTGAATCCTTATGTTGTAAAGAACTAAAAAACATACAACAACAAATGGATGATGAAATGAATTGTATTTGTGAACATAACTATTTTAATAGATTAAATGATCGTCAATATTTAATTGAGATGCATCGCTACAGTGCTGCTTTTAAAAAAACAAGACTAAGACGTGTTCAAGATCTTTTTGAAAGTTTTTTTTATTATTTATTAAATATATTTGATCAATTAATAATATATATATTTTGATTTATTACATTTTTTCAATATATATATATTTTTTATTAAAAAAAATTAAAATATTTATATATTTTATTTTGAAATTTAATGATTTTTAAATCCTTTTTGTTTTGTAATAGTGACTTTTGAAAAATTGCGTACAGAGCATTCACATTATGGATACATGGTCATTTAGGACCAAAGAACCGAAGGCCCATCCCTGCTTGTGTTATGGATAACATCCATACTAATTTTCCAGCCGCTGACAACTATTACATTGGTTACCATACAGTTGATATGGATGTACCTGCATCAGAAATGTTTTCTGAATGATTTTTTTTTAAATATAATTATTATTTTTTTAATCTTGAAAATGTTTTTAAAGAAATGTAATGTTGACTTTTTTTCTATTAGAAATAATTATTATATTTATGATAAGTTTATATGTATGTGTTTCTGAAAAAGAAATTAAATATTTATGAAATTATTAAAAAGATTATTTTCAAGTTAAAATATTTATATTGTTGTAATTTTTTAATTTTATATAGTTTAAGGGTTAATCTACAATAATAATAATTTTTAAAAAAATAATATAATAAATTAAATTAATTTGCTCATTCTATAAATAGGCAAATGAATAATAAATATATATATTTTTTAAATTAAAAATTTAAATTTCTTATTCTATTAAATCAACTATTGAATTGTTCTTATTATTTGTTTTTATTCACTAATCCGGAGATTACTAGTATATGTGAACCATTTAAAACACATTGTATTTATACCTTTGGTATTAATTAAGATTAAACACAATAAATTATTAAATTCAAAGTAATATATAATACCTTTTTACTGTAATTGATAAATAGGCTTTAAAAATATGCTTTTTTTACATGTTAATCCTAATTTAAATTTAATTGTCAATTAAAAATGTGTTCTATTATTCAAAACATTTGATTTTATATTTATTTTTTTTTTACATTTTTTTAAAAAAAATTCAATTTTAAATAATTTTTTTAATAATTTAAATTTAAAATTACTGTTATTTAATTTTTTAAATTAAAATAAATTATTTTAAAAAAAGTTTTAAAATAAATTTTATTTATTTTTTTATAATTACATTATATTTAATTATTTAAAAATATCTAATACATTTTATGAAAATAAAAAACCAAAAGTATACTATTATTTTTTTCAATTAATTTGTTTCCTTTTAACTTATTTATCATCTAAAGTTTATAAAATATATTAGATTTTATTTATAAAGGTTTAATTCGGTATATGAATTAACATATTTGAAAATTAAAATAAAAAATACAGGTATACCTCACTTTACAGCGCTTCGCTAATACAGCGCTTTGTGGAGCTGAAGTGCAACCTCCAAGGATTTTGAAACATTGCTGTAATCATCGTGAGATTGCAAGAAAAGTGACTGTAATGCACATTTCACTCTGCAGCATTACAGTGCAATCCGTGTCTGGCAAATTTTACTACAGTAATTGTCATTATTTTACAGGTACAGTATTTATTGAATACTGTGCTGTGCTAGTGTTAAACTAATTGTAGCACCATTGCACCCCTAATATATGCTAGTTCAAACTTGTTTTCAAGTTTTTAAACACTGGCAAGTAAAAAGAAAGCTAAAACTGCCTTGTTTCACTTTAAGGCTGTTTTCACTTTACAGCAGGGCTCTGGTCCCTAACCCGCTGTATGAGCGGGGTATACCTGTAATAAAATAGGTTAATCGTGTAGGTATAAGATCTCATTACTATATCACATTGTGTAAATATACATAATTCTTTATCGTATCTCTCTATATAAATCAATAACAATACAGATAATTGAAATTTAACTTTTTATTAAATATATCTGTTATATAACCCTTTTTGGATTTCAATTTATTCTATTGTTTTTGTAAACAAATCTTTGCCAAAGTTCAAAAAAACAAATCCAGGATGGGTGGTGATAATACAATGCCAATATAAGGGCAATGGAAAAAACAATTTAAAATAAATTTAATAGACACCAGCATGTAAATATGATCATTTTGAACATATTAAATTGCATAACATTTTAAGTAAACTTTACATTTTATATATTTTTTTCAATAGATACATTACATAAATTGTTATTATTCCTCTGTATAATTTAAATAAAATATATTGCATAACTTTTTAAATTGACAACAATAAAAGAACAAATAAATATATTAATATTTACATGCAATACTTTAAAATTATTCATTAATTTAAAAAAATTCATAAACCTTTCTGAAGATAAAATTGTAAAATATAATATTTAAATTTAAAATTTTTAAATAACTTTCAACATTCATATAGAATGTAATATTACATTTATACATTTATTTTTTATTATTTAAAAAATAAACAAAAAAATATATGAATATATATATTTGTAATTATAAAGAAAATATATATATTTAATATATTTTTTGAAATAGATATATAAAAAAAGGATAATACTTTTTTATTTTATTATTTATATACTGTATTTTTTTTAAAAAAATGCATTTATTTTTCAATTATTTAATTTTATAAAAATTTTAAACGAGATTGATGTTTTTTTAACTAAGTCAATGGTTAGTGGTCTTTCTAATGTATCTATATTTGATGGCCGATAGGAATTTCTTTGTTCCCAACGATAATCAATTTCTCCAGTAACCAATTTTAAGATATCTTCCATAATTGGAAAGACATATTTATTAGTGGTTTCTTCATAAATTGGTTTAACTTGCCACATTTTTTTAAATTTTGAATAAAATGTTTTGAAACGTAACTGACCAACGGCACCACTAATTTTATTTGATTTTAGAATAGTTGCTTGTGTTCTGTCCAAGTTTGAATTGTGTGCAATTGCTGCTAATTGAGTTCTAGCTATCATTGCGTCCATTTTAAAATGAACACGTTTTGGTCTAAATTTGAGAACCATGCTATGGTATACCTCTATTTGACCAGTATGACTAAAAAAATTTAAATAATTGTTTTTTCTGAAACAAACAAAGATAATTCTTTAACAGTTGGTGAATTTTTATTTATCCATGGACGCTTTCTATTTTCATCTTCAGAAAGAACTTCGTGAAGACATTTTTTTATTTTTGTACCAGTTGACCATGTATGAGTGTCAGTAACATGATACATAATTCTAAAAAAATCAAAATGTCACCTTTACAATAGGCTGAAGAGATCCAGAGATGATTTATTATAGATGAAATCCATGGTATTAAATCTGAATTTTCTTTTTTTCTGGACAATGCGATTTTTTTTTTTTTAAAGATTTGACAAAATGCCATAAATCAAATTGGTGGGTTATGGATGTGTTCTCTTCTTTCATTATTTTTCGAATTGATACATGACGATCAGTTGCTATGGTCATAATTTCAATTTGATCATTGATTAGATTATTAACACTTCGTCGAAAAGCTTTGGCTTCCATTGCAACTGACGATGTTGCTTCTGATACTTGAATTATGTTAAAGTCAATTATTTTTTCTGTATCTTCTTCCATCAAGGTGTAAGTACAATACTTAGCATTAAAACCCGGACTATCGCATTGTCCATCTCCCATTATTGCTATACCTTTCCCTTCAAAAGACTCAATGACGTTTTTCTCTCTTTTTTCCAATTTAAGTCAATTGCTTTTAAAAAATATCTTTTTAGTAATTATAATAAGTAGTTGCAGATAAAAACTGAAAATTAATTAATTCAAAATATTCTTGGATTTTTTAAAAATGATTGCCAGTTAGAATGACTGATGCACAAAGTAAAATATTTCCTACAGGAGTTCTACCAATATGTGGTTGACTAGTCCAAATTTTGCTGTTGTGTCCATTAGAGCATTTACCATAAACTGTTAAACATGTTCCAGTAATTTTTTTTGTTATATTTTGAATTTTTGAAAAACAAAATTTAGAAAAATTACATTTTTGTTTTAGAAAAAGCTGGTCAAGACAGTTTTCGAACACAAAAAATTTCCGTTCTTTAATAAATTTTGATACACTAGAATCATCTTCTGAAACATCAGAAAAAGAGTCACTTTCTGGTTCATATGTATAGTCTGACAAATCCATATTTGTTGTTGAAATTGTTTCTTCTAAAACTAATGAAGTCTCAGATCTATCAATTTCATTTATCACTATAACATCATTATCATTTATTTATTTTTCAATAGGTGAAAAATTAATATCATTTAAAATATTATCTAAAAAAAATTTGAAGTATTTTTTGGTGTAGAAGTTATATTTTCTAAATTATCATATTTTTGTTTACTTTCATTACTTTCTTCTATTTTTTTTAAATATTCATTTCTTTTAATAAATCTTCAATTGGTCCAGTCCATGTACCAAGACTACGGTATTTAATAAAAGATTTTGTTGTTGTAGATTTATTTTTTGAAAATGTTTTTTTTAATTTTTAAGAACTTGAGATTCTTTTTTTGTTTGATCTTCTTTATTTTGATGATCCTTATACTTTGGTAAAATATATGTATTCTTTTGTTGTTGGCAAGTATTTTGATTTTCAACTTCTGCAAACTTTGATATAGGTGTAACATCAAAGTTAACATTATTTTTTAATGTGTTTTCTTTTTGTATAGAATTTACATTTTCAATTGGGACAATAGATCTTGCTAAAATATATATTTTTTTAAATAAATCTTTATTTTCAAAAATATTTTTAGAAATACTAGTATTTTCTTTAGTATTTTTGAAATCTTTTCCTGAACCTGAAATTAGAATAATATTTCTTGCTAATATTATATTTTCTTTTGATAATTCTTTTTGTCTATAAATTCTTTATGTATAAAAATAATTTCTGAAGAATAACTGTGATCTAATTTCCAAAATGGAATATTTTTAATAATATTATCTTCAAAAATAATATCACTATCGTATGAATCTTCATCACAAAATTCATTTGATATTACTTTACTATATAGAGGTAAATTTTGAATTACTGTGTCAATATTTTTAAATATTGTTGGTAATGCTTTTTTTTTAAAGTTTTTTTACAACCGATTATATCATAACAATCATTTGTAAAATGTTCCGAACACATTCGATAATTTATGCTAGTTTTACATTGCATCATTTTATTTATCATTTCGTCTATATCCTCAAAATGTTGACCAGAATTTTCAATCCATTTTTTAATTCTACTTGGTGATCTTGGAAAGGAATGTAGTATAATTTCCCCAGATTTTTTCTTTTTTATTTGTTTAGAGTTGCATCCCTGCACAATACACTTGGTCATCTAAAAAAATAAATTAATATAATCTTAATTAAAAAAATAAATTTATTCTATTTAACTATGAATTCAACGATAAATATTTATTAAAATAAATCAAAAAATAAAAGTATATAAAAAATATATTATAATTAAAAATATCAAATTAAATTATATTTCATTTAAAAATAAATTATTAATAATGTTTTTTATAATATTTTTAACATCGTATTCATTATAATTTAATTTTATTTCAATAAATATAAAATTTATTTAATAATATTTTTTAATTTAAAAAAATATCTCAAAATGCACAAAAAAACAGAAAATAAAAAATAACTCATAAACATGAACACAATATTATACAACACATTTTTAAAAATAAAAAATTTAAATTAAAAAATTACCTTTTCTTTAATAAATTTGATATTTGAAAATAAATTCTCAAGATCTGAATTTGCTGTAAACAAACAAATTACAAAAATTTTAAATTAAATATTACAAATAACTTATCTAATTAAACATAGATTTATATTTTTTCTAATTCACTGAAAATATTTAATATGAACATACAAAGTTTAATTTTTAAATATCATTTATTGCTAATCTAATTAATAAATAATAATACATTCAGTTTATTTTAATTAGGTTTATGTATTAAATATCATTTTAAATAATTAATTAAAAAAATATTACAAAAAATAAAAAAAAATATTTAAATATTTTTTTCTATAAATAATTTAAAAATACTTAATTAAATACTTAATTTAATGTTTAGAAATCTCAAATTTATTTTAAAAGAAAACATTCAAAATTGAAAAAGGACTAAAGAAGATTGTTTTAATATTCAAGTAGAAATGAGTAATTGTCAGGGTGCCAGAAATCAAACTAAGACTAGAATTTAAAAAATAATCACACCTTTATTAATAACAAAAAATAATAAGAAGTCCACAAGTAAAAAAACAAGCCAATAGTCAAAGCCAGAACTGGTATTAAGACGAATCAAGTCAGGAGCCAAAGCGAGTATTCAGACAAGCCGGAATCAGGAACAGCAGTCATGAACAAGCCAGGGATCAGGAACCAGAATGGACATCACACTAACCAGATAATACACATGAACAGGAACACAGAAACTAAAAAAAAGATATGATAAAATGCAATAAACAAATGCAAATTAAATAATAATTGATGACATCGCAATTCTGATACTGCAACCTGTCTCGCACGGATGATGTACACCAGTCTGAACATAAGAGGGTAAGCAGAAAATGAGCAGCATAAAACTCTGCACCAGACTCAGCAAGAGAGGTGACTAAAATGGCTTCAACAAGCACATTGTAAACAAAGCTGGCGAAAATCACTGACAGTAACCCTCCCTTCAATGATCCCTCCCTCGCTGGAGAACAAAAGGATTATTTTTGAAATGGAAGGAACGGAGGAGGGCTTAAGCATAAACATCAGAGGAGGCTACCTTTGAACGTTCATCTAGACCATAGCCCATAAAGTAAACCAAATACTGTACACGACCTCTGGACATGCGAGAGTCAATAATACTGCTGACCTCTTATTCTTCATGGTTGTCAAAAGAGATAGGACAGTGATGAAGCAAAATAGTGGTTAACCAATTAGAAAAAAATTGGTTTCAAGAGGTAGAAATGAAAAAAATTGGTGCTGCGCATTGCAGGTGGAAGGTCAAGAGCGTAGGCCAAAAGATTGACCTGTCTGAGTATTCAAAAAGGACCAACATAATTTTGCTCAATTTTTTTTGAAGGCATACGAAGGTTCAAATTACAGGAGGAAAGACAAACCCTTTCACCAACCTGATAGGAAGGTGCGTGCAGATTGCTACAATCAGCTTTGAAATTTTGGCGCTGCATAGAACTATAAAGGCAATCCTGAATCTGCACCCATGTTGAACAGAGTTGCAAGAGATGCTCCTCCAAATCCGGAATATCCAAAGATATGAATGAATCGTTCAAAAAAGAATGGCAGAAACACATAATTTGAAATGAAAATGGATAACATGAAGGAAGCATTAATAGAACTATTACGATCAAACTATGCCCAAGTTAAAAGTTCATACAAATTAAAGTGGTGATCTAAAACATAGCAAAAGAAGAACTGTTCAAGAGCTTGAATAGACGGTTAAACAATCCAAATTGCTTTGACGGTGATATGAAAAAGAGGAGAAAAAAAGATGGATCACAATTTTAAGAAAAAAAAGAACGCAAAAATCGGGAGACAGACTTGGTTAACTGGTCTAAGACTATCTCCTTTGGAAAGCCATTTAAATGAATGACCTTCAAAGCAAAAATCGAAGCAAGCTACAGAGCTGTAGGCATTTTCTTCAAGGGAATACAATGTTACATATTAGAAAAATAATCAACCAACTTGAGGATAACAGTATTGACAATTTAAACTAGGAGCTCAACAATGAAGTCCATGAAAAGATGTGTTCAAGGATGTTCATCATTAGCAATATCTAAGGTATCTATATATATATCTATATATATCTAAGATCTACAGGAAGACGTCAAAGAGTTTTATTCTGTGCACAGACTGAGTAGGAGGCAACATATGCAGCAACATCAGAACGAAGACCTGGACAACAGAATTGTCGAGTGACAGACAAAATCATTTGGTTCTTGCCCAGATGACATGCCGCTTTGAGATAGTGGCAAGTGTGCAATAGTTTAGTTCGATGATTCTCAGGTACAAAGCACTTACCACTATATTTCTCAGGATTTTAAATTTGTTTTTGTAGAAAGGATGTCAACCACAAAAGTATTAAAAATTTTACGTATGGTGGCACAATTGTAATACCAATGAGGAGGCAACGTACCTACACGCACCTTGTCAAAAAAAACTTGGATCACTTTGTACTCAACAGGCGATTGAGATACCAAAGAAGGACACATGACTTTGAATGGCTTCTGAAGACAAGTGGAAATAAATTGCGGAGACCATAATAAAATTTAGAAAATACACCAGTCAAGACTATGAATATGCTTTTGGAGCAATGGATAAACAAAAAAAAGGAAATGCAGAGGGTTTTTCACCTGGTACTTGAGGGTTTAAAAAAGGAGAGCCCCAAAAGCCATGGATAATGTATTGGTTTTGTGAGTAATAAGTGCAGGCTAAAGGTGCATGCCATCAAAGACCTCAATAACAAGCATGATGGAACAAAGCAATTCAGGAATGGAGTGCTGTGATACAAAAGCACTGTTAATGAAATAGCCAGCATCATCATAGTTAACAAGATCAAGGGTGACTATGGATGAGTCCACCAAGGAAAGGAGAACCATTTTTCCTTTAGCTTCTCCGGGTACGAGGATAAACCACCCAAGGTCTGCCCCCAACAGGACCTTAGGTGCAAGCGATTTCTAGCCATTTAGGACAAGACTTAAAAGGTGACCCTGTAACCATCAAAAGAGGAAGAGCCTCTCCTCCTAAAGACCTTCTCAGCCATGGAGAGAAGCATGAATTCAAACTGCATCTGCTCAGCAGTACCTCGTTACTATTGAACAGTAGATATTGGAGGAGAGAGAGGCATGGGTGGGAAAGACAACATAGGATATGACGGAACAGGAGTCTTCCACAAGTGCTCCTCGAAAGAGTGCCTCTCTCTGAGTCTGATGTCATTTATTTAAAAAAAAAAAATTGAGATCCTCTGTAAAATTTCTGGCAGAAACTTGTGTTTAATCGCATCAGAGAGCCCATGAAAGAAGGCAGCAAATAGGGCTTTATTGTTCAAAAACTATTGTGCAGAAAGCATATGGAAATCAATGGCATACTGCTGAATGGACATGAGTTGTTTGGCAGCAAAGGATGAGCGTGTCTGAACATCAAATACCTTTCAAATGGAGGCCACAAATTCAAGGTAATTAGAAATTAGTTTTATTAGTCTCCAACAAGGGATTAGCCGAGGCAAGAGGTGTGTCAGAGATTAAAGATTTGAGAAATCCAACCATATTTCTGTCAAAGGGAAACGCATGAGGTAAAATCTCAAAGTAAATGCACACCTGTTTCAAAAACACTCTTTACTGATTAGGATCGCCGGATCGCCTCCATCAAGCTAAAGTAGAGGTGCAGCAACGGACATGCTCCTGGTAGGACTAGGTGCAGCAGCGGAAACAGGAGCAGCCATAACTTTTTGGACAATCTGATCAAAATGTGCATTGCGAATAAGCATTGTTTACAGGGCTATTCAAAATTGATCAAAGCGGTGAATCTGTTCATCCATACTGTAAATGATGGTAAAGGTGGATTTTTAGCACCACATATAGAAGAGTAGAGTCATGAAAAAGCCAGGGATCAGGAACCAGAAGGGACGTCAGACTAGCCAGATATGAGACAACGCAAGGGCAAAGCATAATGAACATTGGCCCATTAAATAATTCCATGATGACATCACAATTCTAAGACTACAACCTGTCTTACACGGATGATGTTCACCAGTCTGAACATAAGTGTGCGTGCAGAAACTGAGCAACATCAGACACTCTGTACCAGATTCAGTAAGAGTGATAAGTTAAATGGCTGCCAGAAGCACATTGAAAACAAAGTTTCGAAAAAACAAAGACACTAATTAACTGAGTAATGATTAAAAGAAGCTTTTAATTAATTTTTTTAATTCATTATAGAAATTTTGAAGAAATGGTGTTTGCAATTATAGCCATTATTTTTTTTTATTGATTTGATTAAACAAAAAATTATTAAATAAAAAAAGAGAAAAAAACAAATATAAATGAATATAGAACTATTTATTTTTTATTATATATTTATATATATATATTGCAATAAAGTTTTTTTGTAGAGCGAACATACAGATTCTGCAGCGCTATAAACATAGGCAGTATACAATGTAACATTGAGTAGATGCCCCTGATTTTGCAATATTATAATCGGCTTTTATGAGGGTTATCTACGAACAGCTGGTCTACTAGTATTAGCAATTGAGTTTTGAAAATTTAGTTTAGGTTGTATTCATCCCTCTGTATTACAGTTTTTATGTAGTTTTTTTAAAATTTTCAAAGATAGATGAGAGTCTTGTGGAGAAAGAAAAATAATTCAACAAGACAGGAGCAAATCTGGAGAAGTATTGTAAATGGGAATGTGAGGAGGTAACAAGAGAGGAGGAGAGTAGGAGAAAGTAGAAAGAATAAAGGTGTAGGGAGAGTATATTGAGACAAGGTCTGAGATTTTGGGTGGAGCAATGCAATTGAGGGCTTTGTGTTTCAGATTGAGAATTTTTTGTTTAATCCTGGAGGCAAGAGGAAGCCTTCATTTCATTTCTGTTTCATTGAACGGATTGGCAGAGAGGTGTAACAAATGTAGATTTATGTTTAACGTTGATAATATACTTTATAAATATTTATAATTTTTATAAAGTATATATATATATATATATATATTTTTATATATAGAAATATAATATATATATATACTTTATATAAACTTTAAATATATAAAAATTTACAGTATACTGTATATATATTATATATAAAATATATAATATAATATATAAAGTATACTGTATATATATATATATTATATATAAAATATAATTAAAGTGTATGTGTATATATATATATATATATATATATATATATATATATATATATATATATATATATATATATATGAAAAGAGAAAGAGAACAGCACTCCTGAGATAGAACAAAAGCTAGAATAACTTCCATGCCTGTTCATTTAAATTTACAACTCAGGGTGCAGGTTCTTTTAGCACACTATGCCCCTTCACAGAGAAAAAATATCCTGTAGCATATCAGTCTGATCCTGCCCAATGACAGTCCAGCGCCGAAATACCAGGCAATTCCTATCTGAACAATGGAAGAAACAACCCCAGACGATCGTTTTGGCCTTCTGTGGGCCTCGTCAGTGAGGTGCAGTTGTATCTCTCTAAGGGCATGTGTGCACGGGCTCCACGTCTGGCTTACCCATTACTCTTAGGGAGACCCAAGAGTAATTTACATAAATGTGAAAAAAGAGAAAGAGAACAGCACTCCTGAGATAGAACAAAAACAGAATTTATGCTTACCTGATAAATTTCTTTCTCTTACGGTGTATCCAGTCCACGGATTCATCCTTACTTGTGGGATATTCTCAATCCCTACAGGAAGTGGCAAAGAGAGCACACAGCAGAGCTGTCCATATAGCTCCCCTCAGGCTCCGCCCCCCGAGTCATTCGACCGACGGTTAGGAGAAAAAGGAGAACCATAGTGTGCAGTGGTGACTGTAGTTTACAAAAAATAAATTTGAACCTGACTTAATTGCCAGGGCGGGCCGTGGACTGGATACACCATAAGAGAAAGAAATTTATCAGGTAAGCATAAATTCTGTTTTCTCTTGCATTGGTGTATCCAGTCCACGGATTCATCCTTACTTGTGGGAATAGCCTCCGAAGAAGCAAAAGTATCAAATTTGTAAAATTTGGCAAAAGTATGCAGTGAAGACCAAGTCGCTGCTTTACAAATCTGTTCAACAGAAGCCTCATTCTTGAAAGCCCATGTGGAAGCCAAAGCTCTGGTGGAAAGAGCCATAATTCGTTCAGGAGGCTGCTGTCCAGTCAATCTGATAATGCTTTTCAGCCAAAAGGAAAGAGAGGAAGCGATAGCTTTTTGACCTCTCCTCTTACCAGAATAGGCAACAAACAAGGATGACGTGTGTCTGAAATCTTTAGTTGCTTTTAAATAGAATTTTAAAGCACGAACCACATCAAGATTGTGTAACAGCCGTTCCTTCTTAGAAACTGAATTAGGACACAGAGAAGGAACAATGATTTCCTGGTTAATATTCTTATTAGAAACCACTTTCGGAAGGAAACCAGATTTTGTACGCAAAACAACCTTATCTGCATGAAACAACAGATAAGGTGAATTACACTGCAAAGCAGACAATTCTGTAACTGTTCGAGCAGAAGAAATAGTTACCAAAAACAAAACTTTCTAAGATAATAACTTAATATCTATGGAATGTAAAGGTTCAAATGGAACCCCTTGAATGACAGAAAGAACTAAATTTAGACTCCATGGAGGAGCCACAGGTTTATAGACAGGCTTGATTCTGACTAAAGCCTATGCAAACGCTTGAACGTCTGGTACTTCCGCCAGACGCCTGTGAAACAGAATAGATAGAGCAGATATCTGTCCCTTTAAGGAACTAGCTGACAATCCTTTCTCCAGTCCTTCTTGGAGAAATGACAAAATCCTAGGAATCCTAATCTTACTCCACGAGTAACCCTTGGATTCACACCAACAAAGATATTTCCATATCTTATGGTAAATATTCCTGGTGACAGGTTTTCTAGCCTGGATCAAAGTATCTATAACTGATCCAGAGAACCCACGCTTAGATAGAATTAAGCGTTCAATCTCCAAGCAGTCAGCTGCAGAGAACTAGATTTGTATGCTTGAATGGACCTTGAATTAGAAGATCCTGCCTCGATGGCAGTGTCCATGGTGGAACAGATGACATGTCCACTAGGTCTGCATACCAAGTCCTGCATGGCCACGCAGGCGCTATCAAAATTACCGACGCCTTCTCCTGTTTGATTCTGGCTACCAGACGAGGGAAAAGGGGAAACGGTGGAAAAACATAAGCCAGATTGAAGGACCAAGGCTCTCCTAGAGCATCTATCAATGCCGCCTTGGGGTCCCTGGACCTGGATCCGTAAAGAGAAAGTTTGGAGTTCTGACGGGACGCCATTAGATCCAACTCTGGAATACCCCATAGCTGGGTAAGCTGAGCAAAAACCTCCGGAAGAGTTCCCACTCCCCCGGGTGAAAGGTCTGACGACTCAGAAAATCCGCCTCCCAGTTGTCTATTCCTGGGATGTGAATTGCAGATAGGTGGCAGGAGTGATCCTCCGCCCATTTGATGATCTTGAATACTTCGTTCATCGCTAGGGAACTCTTTGTTCCTCTCTGATGACTAATGTATGCTATAGTCGTGATGTTGTCCGACTGAAACCTGATGAACCTGGCCTCCGCTAGTTGAGGCTATGCCTGGAGCGTGTTGAATATCGCTCTCAGTTCCAAAATGTTTATCGGGAGAAGAGACTCTTCCCGAGACCATAGGCCCTGAGCTTTCAGGGAGTCCCAGACCGCACCCCAGCCTAACAGACTGGAATCGGTCGTGACAATGATCCACTCTGGTCTGCGGAAGCACATTCCCTGAGACAGGTGATCCTGAGACAACCACCAGAGAAGATAAGGAGACAATCTGCATAATCCCCATTCCACAGTTTGAGCATGCACAGCTGCAGTGGTCTGAGATGAATTCTGGCAAAGGGAACAACGTCCATTGCCGCAGCAATTAACCCGATTACCTCCATGCACTGAGCCACAGAAGGCCGAGGAATAGAATGAAGAACTCGGCAAGTAGTTAAAAGTTTTAATTCCTGACCTCCGTCAGAAATATTTTCATCTCTACTGAGTCTATTAGCGTTCCCAGGAAGGGAACCCTTGTGAGCGGGGACAGAGAACTTTTTTCGACGTTCACCTTCCACCCGTGAGACCTTAGAAAGGCCAGAACTATTTCTGTATGAGCCTTGGCTCTTTGAAAAGACGACGCCAGAATTAATATGTCGTCCAGATAAGGTGCTACTGCAATGCCCCGCGGTCTTAGTACAGCTAGAATGGACCCTAGCACCTTTGTGAAAAATTCTTGTCCAGAAAGGCGAACCTTAGGAACTGATGGTGATCTTTTGTGGATAGGAATATGTAGGTACGCATCCTTTAAATCCACGGTAGTCATATATTGATCTTCCTGGATCAATGGTAAGATTGTCCGAATGGTTTCCATTTTGAATGATGGAACTCTGAGGAATTTGTTTAGAATTTTTAAATCCAGGATTGGCCTGAAAGTTCCTTCCTTTTTGGGAACTACAAACAGGTTTGAGTAAAAACCCAGTCCTTGCTCTGCTGTTGGAACTGGGTGTATCACTCCCATCTTTAGAAGATCTTCTTCACAGCGTAAGAACGCCTGTTTCTTTGTCTGGTCTGAAGACAAACGAGAAATGTGGAACCTTCCCCTTGGGGGAGAGTCTTCGAATTCTAGAAGATACCCTTGAGCAACAATTTCTAATGCCCAGGGATCTGGAACATCTCTTGCCCAAGCGTGAGCAAGAGAGAAAGTCTGCCCCCTACTAGATCCGGTCCCGGAGCGGGGGCTACCCTTTCATGCTGTCTTGGTAGCAGCAGCAGGCTTCTTGGCCTGTTTACCCTTGTTCCAGCCCTGCAAAGGCTTTTATGTTGCTTTGGGCTGGGAAACGTTGCCCTCTTGCTTTGCGGTTGCAGAGGTTGAAGCAGGTCCGCTCCTGAAGTTGCGAAAGGAGCGCAAAATTAGCCTTAAAAGGTCTATCTTGTGGAAGGGCATGGCCCTTTCCTGATATTAAGTAATTTTGTTTTGGACGACACGTCAGCCGACTATGATTTGAGCCAGAGCGCTCTTCGCGCCACAATGGCAAAACCAGAATTTTTCGTCGCTAATTTAGTTAATTGTAAAGAGGCATCTGTAATGAAAGAATTAACCAGCTTTAGAGCATGAATTCTATCCATGACTTCGTCATATGAAGTCTCCCTCTGGAGCGACTCCTCCAGCACCTCAACCAAAAAGCCGCTGCAGTAGTTACAGGAATAATGCAGGCAATTGGTTGAAGAAGGATACCTTGTTGAACAAATATTTTCTTTAGTAACCCTTCTAATTTGTTATCCATAGGATCTTTGAAAACACAACTGTCTTCTATTGGTATAGTTGTGCGCTTAGCTAGTGTTGAAACTGCTCCCTCTACCTTAGGGACTGCCTGCCTATCTTAAAGATAGGGGGGGAAACAAAAGGTACGCCTGGTCTCTCCCACTCCCTAGTCACAATATCCGCCACCCTCTTAGGGATCGGAAACGCATCAGTGTATACAGGGACTTGTCCATTTTACACAATTTTTCTGGGACCACCATAGGGTCACAATCAACCAGCGTAGCTAAAACCTCCTTAAGCAGTACGCGGAGGTGTTCCAGCTTAAATTTAAACGCTAAGAATCTGATTCTGCCCGCTGAGAAATTTTACCTGCGTCACAAATTTCTCCCTCAGATAGTACATGCCTCATCGCCACGTCAGAGGGTTGTGAGGGTACAACAGATAAATTATCCAAAACTTTTGATTGCTCATCCTCTGTTCTTAAAACTGAGCTATCACGCTTTTTAGGAAAAACAGGCAGTTTGGATAGAAATGCTGCAAGGGAATTATCCATGACTGTTGCTAATTGTTGCAATGTAATAGGGGCCAATGCGCTAGAGGTACTAGGCATCGCTTGCGCAGGCGTAACTGGTGTCGACACATGGGGAGAGGAAGGAGGGCTATCCTCATTACCTTCCGTTAAAGAATCATCTTGGGACACATTTTTAAGTGTCACTGCATGGTCTTTAAAATGTTTGGATATGTTAGCACACTTTAAACACGAATGTAAAAGGGGGGACCAACATGGCTTTTAAACACATAAAACAAGGTCTATCTGTAGGCTCAGACATGTTAAACAGACTTAGACAGCATTCAAATACAGTAAAATACAATTTTTGAAAAAACAGTACTGTGCCTTTAAATAATAAAAAGCGCATACTTTTTTACTAAACCTCCAAAAATCATCCAATCTTTATGAAATTTTCACCATATGATCCTAATGCATTGAAATGATTGCACATTAAATTTCAAGTCAATTAAAGCCCCTACTGCCCAAACCGGAGCAAATTAACCATGCCACAGCCTTTGCTGTGTCCTACCTTCCCTGGGGATTAGTTTTGATCGAAAATAAACCTCTCTGAAGTCCTCAAGTAATCTTTGGACTCTTCACATGTATCTGCATGAAGCTGTTTGTAAAATCAACTGCGCAACTGAGGCGCGAAATTCAGGCCCCCTCCATCTTCCCTCAGGAGTTTGTGGGGCCTTCCCAAGCCAAAATAGGTGTCTAAATATATGCCATGCGGAATAAAACCCCAAAAAGTGTTTTAAATGCAATATAAAACTTGTATAATGTCAGATTATCTTAAAAGATAATCGATTGCCCCTTAACAGTGTCCACCAGTGTTTTGAGCCCTTACAAATAAGCCTTCCTTCTATACTAAGTCTCAGAATATGGCTTACCTTTCCCACATGGGGATTCTGTCAGTCTTCTAGCATTACTAAGTCTTGACTAGAAAAAATGACTGAAACATACCATAAAGCAGTTAAGCCTGCAAACTTTTCCCCCCAACTGAAGTTTTCCTGTACTCAACAGTACTGCGTGGGAACAGCAATGGATTTTAGTTACAAGGTGCTAAAATCATTTTCCTCTCAGCAGAATCTTCATCATTTTCTGCCTCAGAGTAAATAGTACAAACCGGCACTATTTTAAAATAACAAACTTTTGATTGAAGAAATAAAAAACTACAAACTAACACCACATTCCCTTTACACTCCCATGGAGATGCTACTTGTTAGAGCGGCAAAGAGAATGACTGGGGGGGCGGAGCCTGAGGGGAGCTATATGGACAGCTCTGCTGTGTGCTCTCTTTGCCACTTCCTGTAGGGATTGAGAATATCCCACAAGTAAGGATGAATCCATGGACTGGATACACCAATGTAAGAGAAAACTAGAATAACTTCCATGCCTGTTCATTTAAATTTGTAACTCAGGGTGCAAGTTCTTTTAGCACACTATGCCCCTTCACAGAGAAAAAATATCCTGGGTCTCCCTAAGAGTAATGGGTAAGCCAGACGTGGAGCCCGTTCACACATGCCCTTAGAGAGATACAACTGCACCTCACTGACCAGGCCCACAGAAGGCCGAAATGATTGTCTGGGGTTGTTGCTTACCTTGTTCAGAGAGGAATTGCCTGGTATTTCGGTGCTGGACTGTCATTGGGCAGGGTCAGACTGATATGCTACAGGATATTTTTTCTCTGTGAAGGGGCATAGTGTGCTAAAAGAACTTGCACCCTGAGTTACAAATTTAAATGAACAGGCATGGAAGTTATTCTAGCTTTTGTTCTATCTCAGGAGTGCTGTTCTATTTCTATTTTTTCATATATATATATATATATATATATATATATATAAAACAAATGCTTTTTCTAAAAAATCTTTTAACACTATTTGTTTTAAAAGCAACGAGAAGCTAGAGAGAAATTTAGTAGATCTGCTCTAAAAATAACATTTGATAACTTATGCTCCATATTCTTCTTTACTACTTTAAAAAATATTGAGCAGTAGCAATTTCATTGCTACGCTTCTATATATGGAAAGTTACAGACGATGACACTGTTTGTGTCACCGTCTGTAACGATCTTATGCTGGTGCCGGCGGCAGGTTGTGGCCATTGTGGCTTGGCTCTTCAGCAGAGGGGGTAGGGAAGTAGTTTTATTGCCCTACTACAACAAAAAAATTTTTTTAAAAAAAGGTATGGGGCAGCAGCAAAGGAAATGGGGAGGGAGAAGGATTTTCATACTGCCAAAAAACAAAACAAACAAAAGGACAGAGAGAGATGGGGAACCAAAACAACAGAAAAGTGGTTTGGGGGGAAAACATTTTTGCAAGAGAAATAAAAAATAAATTAAATGTACTTGCAGACAGATGCCAGTAGCTAAGTTGGAGAAAATAGAGAGGGGCTAGAGTAAAAGAGGTCTTTGATTGGGGGGGATCAAGGACAGAGGGATATGGACAGGGACAAATGAAATAAGGACAGATGGAGAAAAGGGACAGAAGGATAGGGACAAGGTAGAGGGATAAGGAAAGAGAGATAGAGGAACAGGGACAGAGGGCTAGGGATAGAGGGACAGAGGAATACGGTAAAGGATAGAGGAATAGAGACAGAGGGATACAGATAGAGGAATAGGAATAGAGGGATAGGGACATGGATAGAGGGATTGATAGACAGTGTGTATATATATATATATATATATATATATATATTAAAAAATAGTATATAAATAAAATATTTAAATATATGTATATAAATATATATACTGTGTATATATATATATATATATATATATATATATATATACACACACATACAGTATACATATAGATGTAAAGTGTAGGGACAGGGTTTGACAGACAGAGAGATATGGATAGAGGGATAGGGACGAAAGGATAGATACAGTGGGGCAGGGATAGAGGTACAAAAGAATAATGCAAAAGATAGAGTGATAGGAATACTGGGTAAAGGACAGAGGGATAGGAACAAGGAGAGAGGAATAGATGGATAGTATGTATATATAAATGGATATATATATATATATATAATTATATATATATATATATATATATATATATATATATATATATATATATATATATATATATATATATATATATATATATATATATATATGGAAAAAGCAAGATAGCGTCAGCACCTCTTCATATAAAATTTCACTTTATTGAGGTTTCAGACAAAGATAAAAACAGCGACGTTTCGAGTCAACACAGACCCTTAGTCATGCAATGGATTATGGGAAAAAACACCTTCTTTTATAGCACCTGTGTATCAATTAACTTGATTTGCCTACATATAATCAAAATGCCATTTTGGAATTTTTGACCCCTAACAGGTCAGAATGATTAGTGAATAATCTTTGTATCTAAATTACAATTTTTCTTTTGATGCAAGGTTTATATTTGGTGATTTTAACCCAAGACTATGTTGCAACATATGTGATACAACCCACATTTTTTAAAAACATATTATACAAAGTTACAAAACAATTTTACACTAATACTTATAAAAACAAATGAAGATCATAGTCTTTGTTTAGACCATTCGGACTGAGTGTTTTTAGATGCTGTATCCACCATACCTCTCTTTTCTTTAACAGTAACTCTCTGTTACCCCCTCTCCTTTGTTTTGGTATGTGGTCAATTATTTGGAATCGTAGCTGGCTAACTGTATGTCCAGCATTGACAAAATGTGATGACACAGGTAGTGTCATGTCCTTACATCTAATGGAAGATTTATGGGCACTTATCCTATCCTTGATAGGGTTAATGGTCTCTCCCACATAGCCCCGCCCACATGGACATTTCAGAATATACACTACATAATCAGTATAGCATGTATACAAGCCTTTAATTTCACGTTTCTTGTTATCATTTATTTGTGCTATGTATTTCCCCTTAATCATGGAATTACATTGAGCACAGTTAAGGCAGGGATATGATCCTTTGTTAACTGTTGTAAGATAGTTTATGGTCTCTTTCTTATTGGTACCTACATCAGATTTTACAACTAGGTCTCTAATATTTTTGACCCTCCTAAAGGAATTAATTGGTGGTTTTTTAAATTCCTCAATGTGTGGATTTGTTTTGTTCAATATATACCAATGTTTTTTAACAATTTTTGTGATATTATTACTAAATTGATTATATGTTGAAGAAAAAATAAGTTGTTTTTTATCAATCTGCTTTTTGTTTTTGCTTTTATTAGATGTTACATCGTTTGGTTCTCTAGTTTTTAATTTAACTGTTTGTTCATTAGTGGTTATGACAGCTTGTGGGTAACCCCTATCTAAAAATTTCTTTCCCATTTGTTTTAATCTTACTTCTTGTAGATCTTTTTCTTTTACATTACGCATTGTTCTTATAAACTGACTCTTGGGGATGGCGTTAAATAAGGAATATTACATACAGGAAATTTTGTCCCAACTATCAGATGGTGGAATATATCTTATATTAGACCATGACCCTTTACCAGACATCAAAAAAGAAATAACGGCAGTAATAGACAAGGCTTTGGAAAATAAAGTTATTACTAAGAATTTAGCCACATTTCTCATAAAAATAGACCCCATTACACCTGTATTTTACACCACCCCGAAAATTCACAAAAATCTTAAGGAACCACCGGGTAGACCCATAGTGGCAAGCACGGAATCAGTTTTTGCAAACATAGCAATTTTTCTAGATAAAATTTTGAACCCAATAGCGGCAGGCCAGCAATCATTTCTAAAAGATACAGGGACTTCCTGACTAGAATAGATGAAGTAAGAATAAGTGAAAAGGATATATTATTTACACTAGATATAGTGAGTCTATACACTTCAATTCCACACGAATCAGGAGTTCAATCTGTATTGGATCTTATCAAAAAAGATAAGATATATACTAATGCTCAATGTGATTTCATAGAAGATATGTTGAATATAATATTACATCTTAACTATTTTTTGTTCCAAGACACATATTATATACAGAAGAAGGGAACCGCCATGGGCTCCAATGTGGCCCCCTCATATGCCAATATATTCGTAAGCCAATTTGAAAACAGATATGTTTATTTAAACAATG